>NC_136261.1:408813270-408880770 GCF_964187855.1 Myxine glutinosa | reverse complement strand
TACTAAGACGAAGAGGGAGGTACGTGTACACGGGTGGATAGGTACGAAGACTAAGAGGGAGGTACGTGTACACAGGTGGAAAGTTAGTAAGAGAGATGCGATGAAAGGAAGAAAGGTGTTGAAGTTGGAGGGAACGATCGAAGGTCGGAGTTAGTCGTAGTGACGAGTAAAGGACAAAAATAATTGGAATGTTCGGGGTGGAAGGTGGAAGGGGCAGGAATGAGTGCGGATGGGGGAATGACTAACGAAAATGAAGGAGGAAATTGCAAGAGGTGCTGTATGGGCGAGCGATGAAAAAATCGAGATTCCGTGAAGAATGAAGGTGGTTGATTGAAGACATTTCATTACTCGAAAGTTGTGTGAGGAACTAAGGATGACGGATGACGGATGTGGGCGGGGTTTAGAGCTCAGGAGCTTTCGTGGCGACGCTCAACTGCCGATGCGCCGCCATCTTACTACTCCCACTGGCGTCGATTGAATTGACTTCTCGGCTTTCAGTCATGTACTTGTACGAACAAAGGGACGACTCCACTTTTTATAAATACCGCATGCAATGTGAATATAGCTTGGTTTTCCATTTTAATAATGTACTCTTAATTTTAATAATGTATTTAAGATGAAGACAACAATTAACCCATTGCGCTGTGACGATTAAACTCTAATACATTAGCACTACAGGCTTTTCTGAACACAAAAGGCTCGTGGTTTGCAAATAAGCGACAATAAAGTGTTACATTCTCACACAAGATTGTGCGGCTCGACTGAGGTTGCAATATTGTAAGTACGCGCGCAGGGAAAGATGGCGGCAAGTTGGCTTCAAGGCGCCCGTTGCCCGGCCTATTGCATGCGCGTCGGTGCGATTCGGATCGGCGGTGTGGGAAGCGTGAGATAAAACGAAGAAATTAGAAGAAGAGGAGGGCGGAGTTGGAACGAATGAGGGAATGAGTGAAGGGAGGAAAGACGGACCGGAAGGAGAGGCGAGTAAGGGAGGAGTCAGGCACACGAAGCGCAGGCAGTGACGACTGACGCCTGGCCTGGCCACGCTGGGAGCGCCATATTAACCCGCACAGAGAGACGCCGTTCGGGAACGTCCGGAGTGCCTGGGGTTCTCTTCGTACGCGTTCGATAAAGGTCGAGGGACGCTCTGGGAGACATTTCCTATCGGCGGCGTCTCCACTACGACCCTTGGGCGAGGCCGAGTCTCCACGCGAATAGCTCGGTTCGGTCCGCCGGGGAATGCGAGCGCAGTGGACACGGCGCCATGAACCGTGCAGGGAGCTTGCACCGTCATTCCCACCGCGTGAGTCCCATTCTCGGTATCCCGACGGTGTTATGGCGACGCGTTGGGACAGGTGACCGTTGGTGGCTCGGTTTGTTTATAAATATAACATCGGGAGCGACGGATCCTTCAATACACCGGATTACTTCATCCTTATTTATTCTGTTTCCTCAACTCGAGGCGTTTTCTCAAGCCATAGCTTCTTCTTCTTCTCGCTTCTCCTCTTGTGGAGCCTCGCCGAGACGCTGTGGAGACGAACGTGTGGACGTCTCTCTTTTTCTTCTTTTTGTTGTTGTTTATTGCTTGACTCGTGCATCCTCGGACACGTTTGTTTTTCTCCCGCTTGTGTTCTAATTCCGGTTTTGCCCACGACCATTTCTCTCCATCTCACCACTCCCCATTCCTCCTCAGCTCCCACGCTTTTTCCTTCTGCTCCTCATCAAGTCTCCTCATTTTATCATAACAATTACAATCTTCTTTTTTCCATTTTAATCGTTACCTAACTCTGCACTCATTCCTTGTTACCTCTTTTCACGCACCAGGTCCTCGGTGTTGCCCCTTCCCCACCCGCCCTCGCCGTGTACTCCCCCTACTTCCCCACCCACCCTCGCCATGTTGCCCGCCCTCGGTGTCCCCCCCCCCCCATTCCCCACCCGCCCTCGCCATGCCCCTCATTCCACACCCGTCCTTGCCGTGTACCCCCCCCCATTTCCGACCCGTCCTCGCCATGTTCCCCCCCTCCTTCCCTACCCGTCCTTGTCGTGCCCCCCATTCCCCACCCGCCCTCGCCATGCCCCTCATTCCACACCCGTCCTTGCCGTGTACCCCCCCCATTTCCGACCCGTCCTCGCCATGTTCCCCCCCTCCTTCCCTACCCGTCCTTGTCGTGCCCCCCATTCCCCACCCGTCCTCGCCGTGCCCCACATTCCCCACCTACCCTCGCCATGCCTTCCCATTCCCCACCAGTCCTCGTGTCCCCCTCCCCTCATTCCCCACCCGTCCTTACCGTGTCCCCTCCTTCCTCACTCGACCCTGCCATGTCCCCCCCCCCCGTCCCCACCTTTCTCCACCCGCTCGCCGTGGCCCCTCTATTTTCCCCCATTCCCCACCCACCTCGCTGTGTTCTCCCCATTATTCGCCATTTCTTCCTCCTTCCCCACCCGCTTCGCAGTGTCCTCCTCCTTCCTCACTCGTCCTCACCGTGCTCTCCCCCATTCTCCACCAGCCCTTGCCGTGTCCCCACCTTCTTCCCCATTCTCCCCTGCTGTGTCCCCCTTCCCCATCTGCCCTCGCCATGCTCCTCCCATTTTCCCACCTGACATCGCAGTGTCCCCCTTTCCCCTTCCCCACCCACCCTCAGCATGTTCCCCCTTCCCTGCATTCGCCCTGTCCCTCCCCTTCCCCATCCTCACCTGCATGTGCATCATCTGCATTCGCATCACCTGCACCTTCCTCACCTGCATTCGCCCTGTCCCTCCCCTTCCCCAACCTCACCTGCATTCGCCATGTCCCTCTCCTCCCCCATCTCTCCTCGCCGTGTCCCTCACCCTATACACCCATCCTCACCGTGTCCCTCTCCTCCCCCATCCTCCCTTGCCGTGTCTCTCAACCCTCCCCTAGCCTTCTACTCCCCTTCCCCCCTGCTCATCCACCTTCACCGTGTTTCATCCTTCCTCTGCCCCTCTCTCTACCTGTTGCCACCTTGCCCATTCTTGAACCATTCCTGCTTTTCCATCTTTAGGAACTCATTTAACAATTGCTATTGATTTTGCAAACTGTTTAGACTTATTTTTTGTATTTTATTATAATTAATTGTGTGTGTCCATGTAAGTACACTGTATATATACAGACTTGGCATTTAATATGGAATATTTTTTTGTGGGGGTGAACTTACTTTTCAAGATGTCTTAGAACCAAAAGTTCATTGGAATTATGTTGAAATTATTCGAGATTTTGTTAATGTGACCTTTAAAAGAAACAAAAAGCACATTTGACATTTCGAAACAAATAAATTGATCCTTGAAAGTGATGTAAACTGATATCGAACTCAATTCACGGACAGTACTGTGTTAAACTTCTGTGCGTTTTCCAGAAGTATCTCTTTATTTTGCACATTAGCCAAATATTTTTTTTTACAAAAACAAAAGTTAAATTACGACTGGGATTACAGACAGTAAAATTACAGTTCAGTACTTCGTGTAACCCCCACGAGCATTGAGGAGAGCACGTACACGTTGAGGCATGCTGTTCACGAGATTTGCCAAGGTTTGGACAGGAATCGCTTGCCATGCAGTGACAATAGCCTGCTGCAATTCACGCCCAGAGGTCGGCTGCTGGTCCAAGTGGTCGATTTGACGCGTTAATTCTGCCCACAAGTTCTCTATCGGATTCATATCCGGGGACATGGCAGGCCACTCCATATGCTCTACACCACGGTCAGCAAGAAAGTGTTGGATCATGCGAGCACGATGAGGCCGTGCATTGTCATCTTGGAAGACAAAGTTTCCTCGAAAGGCTGCACGAGCAAATGGAAGCAATGTTTCTTCCAGAATGGCCCTGTGCTTGAACTGGTTCAGGTTTCCATTCAGAACAACCAGGTCAGTTTTGCCCCCTGCATGAAAAGCAGCCCAAACAGTCACCCCACCACCTCCAGCTTGGACTCTCGGCACTATACAATCTTCGTTGTAGGCTTCATGCACGTGTCTGCGCACTCGGACGCGGCCATATTGACGATAGACCAGAAATCTAGACTCGTCACTGAAGATCACGTGATTCCAGTGTCCTGGCTGCCATTGACGGTGCTCTCTGGCGCACTGCAATCGGCGCTGGCGGTGTTGTCTGGTCAGGCGTGGCTTTCTCGGGGGACGCCTGGCACGATAGCCTGCTTGAACCAGTCGTTGGTTGACTAGCCTTCTGGATACAGGCACATTTGTCAGTTGCTGCCACTCAGCCCTAAGCCGATTAGCTGACTTGGTACGGCCATTGCGGACTAACCGGTGCAGCTGGCGATGGTTCTGCGGCCTCCTTGTGGTTGTGGCCTTGTGGCCTTGTGGCCACAAGCCTCCTTGTGGTTCTGCGGGACGTCCTGGCCTCGGTATTGGAGTAGGGACACCCCTCTGAGCATTTCCTTTCAGGATCTTTGACACCTGACCTTGAGTGATGCCATACTGCCGAGCAATAGCACGCTGTTTCATGCCGTAATTTCGTAAAGCCACCACTCCATGACAAACGGCATTGTCGAGTTGACGGACCATCTCCAGAGGAAGCGGCAATAACTTTTGGAGACGTGCAGCAGTTGTTTTCCACTAATACAGAACGCAACAACCCTTGTATACCCGACTGTGAAGCCAATCAAATGCACCTGTCCGTACATTTTGCCACGCCACCTGTGATATAATCCTGTTGTTGACTTCTTGCTTCGACAATCAGTGACATGGTTCTTTCAACAAATAAATCACCGAAGTGTAAAAGAAACTCACAAGATTGATATACTGAGTTAAGAAAGTAAACCCGTCAAGAAAAAAAAATTATTCCATATTAAATGCCAAGTCTGTGTATGTATGTATGTATGTGTATGTATGTATGTGTATATATATATATATATATATAATTAATGTTATATTATACGAAATACTGAGTGAGTAATTTACCTTGTACCTTTTTTCCTCCTACACCTTGATCCCATGTCCCATTACCCTTCCACTGCAGTTTAAACGATCGCCACGACGCGGCCGACCACCCTTCCAAGCCGGCTCCCGCCCGATCCTCACTCTGCCCTTATGACAGTGGAAGTGAACTCGTCGCAAGTTGAGCTAACAGACATGTCTGAAAAGGCTGCAGATTCCGGTGAGAGCCCACAGGTGCCGGCTGCAGATTCCGAAGAATCTCGTCCTCTGGTCGACGCGGACGTTCAGAACGAGTCGATCACAGACATGGCCCCTCTTCCCGACTCCGTTCCCGGTGAGCCGGCGCGGACCTCTGTCCAAGCGACCGATCCATCCGACCTTGCTCAACTTGCTTCGACGACGACCGAAGATCACGTGCCCGTCCCGCTCCAGGACGACAAGGTCACGATGCGCCCTTTGCTCACGGTTCGTGACGCTCGGGCCGAACCGGGAGGGCGTTTCATGCGTCGGAGCGTGATCCAGGACATGCTCATGGATGCCCCGGCTACTTTTGGAGCGGTGCTGAACAACGCTCTGGATGTGGTGGTGTCTTCCTTTACCAGGCCGGAGAGAAAGGTAGCCCGTAGTACTGCTTCCGACGTTCCTGAAAAGACGAACGTCGAGCCGAAGGAAGTCGAAGCAGAGATTGACTCCGTGCTATTGGAGGAGGAGGAGGGGGATAAAAAGGGGGCTTTGAGCCCCAATGTTACCGAGATTACGACGGCGCCGAAAACAACCGAGGAAGAGAAAAGTGTTCCTCAAAAGAGCTCCTGTCTTCCCAGTGACAAGGATGAAGAAGAAGAGGAAGAAGAAGATAATATGAAAGCTGTTGCCACCTCACCTGATGTTCGATTCCTGAAGTTTGATATTGAGCTGGGAAGGGGGGCCTTCAAGACCGTGTACAAGGGCCTGGATTCCGAGACCGGAGTGGAAGTAGCCTGGTGTGAACTTCAGGTAACGTATGCGTTCTCTAACCTTTTGGAGTTAACCTGGGACTCGTTTAGTTGGCGTGTTGTGTGCTGTAACCAATCCTTGACGTTGAGACAAACCGTCCATCCTCTTGCCCGAGATCCTCTCGCATTCGTTCCGTTTGAGGAGGTGCTGAACGATGTGCTATGAAACATTGAGTCGTGCTGAAAGTAACGCGCACCACAAATGGTAACTTCTGCTCATTTCCACCATTTTTTATTCCCATTTTCGTGCTCTATCCGGTGGGATTTTTTTTCCATCGTCTTTAAAGGAACATGCAAGGAACATGCGTGTGACAATGTGGATGTTGAGTTGATATTGGGCGAACGTTTAACCCTAGAGATCTTTATCTTTCCATGTTACCATCACTATTAAGTTAATGCACTACCTTTTATTGCTTCTTCTTCTTCTGCTGCTGTGCGTGTGTTGCTGTGCGAGTGTTGCTGTGCGTGTGTTGCTGTGCGTGTGTTGCTGTGCGCGTGTTGCTGTGCGCGTGTTGCTGTGCGCGTGTTGCTGTGCGAGTGTTGCTGTGCGTGTGTTGCTGTGCGTGTGTTGCTGTGCGTGTGTTGCTGTGCGTGTGTTGCTGTGCGTGTGTTGCTGTGCGTGTGTTGCTGTGCGTGCGGCTGCCTCTACGCATGCGTTTTTCCTGTGTTGAGTGAATGTGATTGTCGCATGACATTATAACACATGCAATGCATGTAAAGCTGGAATTGCAGGTTTTTTTTCTCGAGCCATTGGATTGGATCACATTGTTATTCTCCATCCACCTTTGTGGCGGGCGTTTGCGGTCTCATCTATCATTGAGGCTGTCTGACGTCGGTTTGTCTTGGTTCAAATGCCGATCGTAGGGCCGATGGAAATTTATTTATTTACCTGTGATGACACCATTCACTCGTGATTTACCTTTATCTTGCACCTGCGGTATGTGGGGGACGCTGGATTAAACCTCATGGTGCACAATGAGGCGAGTGCTCGGAGCACCGTGAAGCGGACCCTTTTGTCGGGTACCTCTGAATACCCGCTGGTGATTGCTTGTGGAGTTTTTAGAATTTGCTCCTGTTGATGGATTCTTGCCTTGGTCCGTCTGATCAGAATTCGCTAAATTACTGTTTGGAGACCCTGTCGATCCAAAGAACTGACTTTGATCCAAACCGACCGACTGGATGTGCCGATGAGGTGACGACGATATCGACTGCGCGATGGTGTCTATTCATGGGGTTTTGAACCCCGGGGGGGGGGGGGGGGGGCAAGGGTTCTTCAAATTTAAATAAATAAATCCACCCAACACCGGGTGCGGCATTGTGGATTGTACGTCCCTCCGCAGCGGGGCGCAGCGCCGGCTATTTGTTTGCAATCCCTGGACTTTCATACTAATTGTTCCAATACTATGTTTTGTTTGTTCCAATACTCGTGCCATTGGGTACACAAGGCCGTGGAGGAAGTCTCATTGTCTCGCAGTTATAATCGTCGATGGGTCGCCACTCCGATGGGAACACTCGGCTGAGTGTGCAGGAATTTGTCTAGGGTCTTTGGGATTTGCGAAGGATGCAGTGAGGATCTTTAATGCCCACCTGCCAACCAATGCCCGCATACGAGTTATCCGACATAACATCCGTCCAAAGGATGGCACACGTTGATGCCTCGCCCTTCAATGGGAAACGCCAGGAGGAAAGTTTAAATCCATGTCGATGATTCAAACCCACTGGGTACATTCTTCACAGATGTGTGTGCATACCTCAAAGCCATCCTGTCAGGCCTAGCCTCCATTACTATGGCTCCATCGATTGTTCTTTCTATTTTATATACAAAGTCACAAACTGATACACTATCACAAACTGGTCAAACAAGTGGAACATGTCTTTCAATCCTGAAAAATCTCACAATCTCACTTTGTCTCTCCGAAAAGACATCGACTTTCTCCTCCCATCTATTTTCTGAATAATCCTTTCCAAGAAGTTCTGTCACTCAAGCTTTTGGGTCTCACTATCTGCCATGTTCCTTCCTGGGGAAACCACAGTTCTCAATGTTCTCAATGGAATACTGCTCCCCCCTCTGGGCCGGTGCTCCTGCCTCACACCTAGCTCGGCTTCACGCTGTTGAAACCAAAGATTTCAGAATCATTGGAATCTCCCGCGATGACGCTATCTCCGAGGGCCTCTCATTTACTCACCGCAGGCAGGTTGGTGGTCTTTCTGCCTTCTACCCACTCCTCTCTGGCCTTGCCCCCCCAGCTCTCTGGGCTCTGTCCCCCAAATATTCCTACAGGTCGCACAAGATCTGCCTGCAACCCTCTTATGGTGAAACTGCCAAAATCAAGACTCTCTGCTCACCTTCACTCCTTCATTCCTCTTTTCTCCCGCCTCTGGAACAAACTCCCTCACTCTGTTCAAACCCTCTCCTCCCTCCAGGTCTTTAAAGCAGATGTTCACCACCATCCAAAAACTTGATCTTTTCTACCCCCGTTAAAACACCCCAAATCCACATCTTTCAATCTCCAACTTCATTCCGGAAATTCCGAGTTGTGTAAATTTGTTTTATACCATGTACCCCTCGCTCCTCCACCTCCTCCTGTGACAAATCGCATCGTGACAAATTCGACAAGTACACTTCATCCGATCAGGATGAAATTTCTTGAGCGTCATGTAGACATAAATTGGTGGAGAAAAAAAATAAAAATAAATGATGCCGTCATCGGTCACGTGGTTTGGTCGCCATCTTGAAAAAAAACGAAAAAGGTGCACCTCTATCTCCGAAAGTGCTGCATCGAAAAAATTGAGACATGGCTCATTGTAAAGAACTCTCCATGTGGAATAACATCTGTTGATGTCATAATTCGACAAGTACAAAACTTCATCCGATCAGATGAAATTTCTTGAGCATAATTTAGGGATAAATTTGTGGAGAAAAAATAATGATTAATGTCGTCGTCGGTCACGTGGTTCGGCCGCCATATTTGTTTTAACACAAAAGCCTTAAAAACCACTGAAAATACATCCTGGCGAGGGTCTGCAATCTCTGATTGCTCTTTTTCTTGTTTATTGGATGTTCATGGGTCCGTGCATGTTTTTGTGTGTAATCTGTTGGCTCTTACATGAGCCTTGACTCTGTATACAAAAAAAAAAAAAAAAGAAGTCGAGGTTAATGGAAGACCTAGAACACAGAACAAACGAGAACAGCACTTGGTAGACCGCATACCTCCGCCAGGCTGACCAGTTTACGTTTTGTATCCCACTGATGGGCCAGATCTGGATCCAGTCTGGACCTGTACCAAAATTGAATGTTTGTTCTCGCCGCTGAACCAACTCGTTCACCAAGCGTTGTCATAGCTCGTCAATGAGGTTTTGAGGTATCATGCTATATATTGGTTTTGCCAAATTTCCAAAAAATTTTACCAAATCTTTTTCTTTTTTTTTCGATTCGATTTTAAAAATCTGATCTTTACCAAAATAAAATAAATTTGGCCTTTTCACACACCCAATTTACTTATATATTTTATTAATGTTGACCTTCTCCCTCACCGTCTGCTGTCATATGCTCCTCCTCGCTCCCGCTGTGCATCAGAGTTTTGGATTTATTGCGCGTACTCGAAACCAGGTGGTTCTTCCTCTTCATTACACGAGGGCACGTATCAGGAGTGAAATTGATTGTGCTTGGTGCTGGTTGTCATTTGCCTGTACGAGTGTACGTGCGCACGTTTTCATGCGTTACCGTCTCACCCTGGAAGAGCCTTCTTCTCGATGTTTGTGATCGGGTAATGCTCTGCTGGATGTGTTGGTTGTAACCGTTTGCATAAAGCGCCTGGCATGTTATCGGAGAGTAAAGTACAGACAGGTATGTTGCGGTGCCGGCATGCTTCAAGGGGACTCTTGTATAATTTTAGTGTTGGTAAATAAACCAGATCAGTGTTTCTCGTCAATTCCAATCGGACAATCCATTTTCTTCTAAGAGTTTTTTTTTTTAGACATGGCGTTCAGTTAACATTTTCCTTCAAAGGGAAATGGGAAGAGTTAGGGAAGGAAGTGAAGTAGCATCCATGTTGTCCATAATAGTGTAGGCTCATTGCTTCAGCCATTGCAATGCATGATCGGTTTGTTGCTGGAAGTTTACCTGTTTGTATGGTGCCATACTGGGAGATCCACATTGAAGGTGTATAGCAGTATAGGCTCTAGTTTCCTGCTTTATCCATGAGTTCTTCATGCCAGGGCACCATGAAACACCTTCCTTTTTTTTTTACCTGCAACATGTTGCAGTTCTCCAGGAGCTTCGCGTTGTTGTTGCTCTTGTTCTTGTTGGGTCCAGACTGCCGGACAGCTGCCTGACCAGACTCACATCTGTCGCTTGACTCCACCCACCATAGCAAGAGACAATGATATGGCCACCATCTTGGTTTTATGGTGGGCCTAACACATTTTGGCCTTGAAGGTCTCTACCGATTATACACTGCCCAGGTTTGTTGCGTCAGATCTCCATTGGCTTTGTTTCAGTCGAGTGTTAATCATGCTGAGTGACCCCGAAAAATCGAATCCTATGTCTAATAATAGTAAGGTTGAATCAAGCCCGTCAGAACCCATGGTAATCGAGCGTTACATTAGGTTATGCTATCGAGTGTTACCTTAGGGTACTGTCGCGTGACTCCCCCTTGGTTAATACCGGGGAAATCACGGATAGCCAAAGCCAGCTTTAACTCCAAAGGCGTTCAGTTCAATAGCGGATTTTATATCTACACGCGGGAGGAAGAAAGAAGAAGAGGACGCCGAAGCTTACCTGTTGCGATCCCGCCGAGCAGTCTTCAAACCTGTGGAAAATAAACTCTAACAAAACACGGATTTAAAATGTACAAAAATAAACAGGTTTATTAAACAGAATGCCGGCAACAAGAAAAACGCGTGATAATAACTCCTTTCCTTAAAGGAGCTCTCCCTTGCCAGACTTGAACGCACACAAAGGGAATATAAATGGAACAAGTCAGGAGACGACGATGGTTCACGAGTGAGCGGTATTCAATGACAAAGGACGGACTATAACCGAAACAGGCCCGGACAGGCCAAGCCCGGAAATGTCAAAACGAAGGTTACTGACCTTGAAATGAGATAGAAAATAATGTATAATCAGTTATGAGGTTAGTTAGCTACACAATACCGAAAATTCGGTTCGATTACGACAACTTTGAAACTTTGACCTTTGTGACGTTCAAAGGTCAAAGGTCGAAGATTCTGAAATTTGTTGGAAAACTTGTATTTCATGATGTATGTGATAATATAAAAACATGTACGACATTTCACCCGATCAGGAAGCGAACAATGTAATAAAACCATCAAAAATCAACTTTTCTAAATTTTGTGACCTTGTGACCTTGACCTTGCGGCGAAAATGAAAAATCGAGCTCCGTAGGCCTAGACACATGACATTGGCCTAACCAAATACCGAAACCCCTGTCGGATTCCACCAACTCCCTCGGAGAAGATGTAGCTTGAACTCGATTACCCCCTAAAACGACATCTTTTTCGAGCGTCGCAACGCCCACAATGGGCGCAATACGCCCACTCTCGGCAGGACACAACTAGATCATGATATCAACCTCCCACCCAAGTTTCATTAAGATAGGATGATATCATCGGGTAGTTATGCTGCGGCCAGAGACAGACAGACAGACAGACACACACCCATGACGAATATAGTGGTCACTCTGTTTGATAACTCGTGAACCAAAATAATGCGTGGTGTGTAACTTAGCTCTGACTCGCACGTGGTCTCGTCGGGGATCGTCAGGCCTGAGCGTGCAATCCTGACGCGGTTCCGGTGTTGGCGGGAAACCGTTTGACGTTGGCGCGAAACTCTCGCTCCACGCTGCTAGGCCAGCGTCTACTGCAGTGGCAAGCCATGCGTCCATGTGTGATCGCTCACGAGGTCCCGTACGTGAACGCAGGGGAGAAGAATCGTCAGCGTTCCACCGTCCGTCATCGTCCAACAAGCAAGAGTCCAGGGTCAGTGAGCAAGGGCCAAGAACACAAGGGGCAACGTCCAGTGCAGGGAGAAGATCCAGTGCAAGAGAGAAAATGTTGGTGTCTCTCCACTTTTTATCGATCCCTCGTGACGTCATCTGCCTCTCTCCACCAATGCCCGCAGGCCACCACTACTGTTTCGCTCTCTACCTATCACATGCAGTGCGCCCTTTGACCTCATCCGCGTGCCCTGCCAATCAGCGTGATGCCCTGACGCACCTTTCTCTTCACCATTCAGTCAGCCGCTTCTTGCCTTCTTACGTCATTGGCCATGCTCTTCCAATTGGTCGACTCCCACCCAATAGCCAGTCCTTCTGGGCATGGCTCCCGGCCTGCCTGTGCGATGTGTGTTCAACCAGGCGGTATTAGCCCTGGTGCTTGATGCTTGGCTTCCGGTTCATTTTTACTGTCATTTATTAATTCGTGTACTAATGGGCCTGACTCACTGGTGTCTATGTGCGGTGCCATAAGGGACAATGGGATGATTACAAGGTTTTACGAACCGGGAATTAACACAATCCCTACGATAATTAGCACAAGGGTCATCCTTGTATTAACATGGAGATACACTTACGGGAACAAACTGCCTAAACAAACTTATTACATGTGGGGTTCCCGATCACGATAATCGGAGCACACTACCTATATAGATCTACCTGACTCTATAAATCACTCTATCCCACCGACATAACAGTACATAATCAAGCGTTACGTTACGCAAATTAATTTTAAAAAAATAGCGTTGAGTAATTTTTGAATGCTCCACATTGGGGTTAAGCAATCCGTGACAGTGCGACAAATCAGCTCGTCCTGATATAACTGTGGATAGGGTGACATGGATGAGGTGTCGAGTTAATTTTTTTAATAGCGCATCGAATGTATTTCCCAATCGTGCTGTTCATCTTTTAAAAATGCTTTAAATGCGTGTTTCCCAATCGGCCAGTTATCTGATTGTTGGCTCATGCTGTGGCCACAGTGTGGCCATTGTTGTGTGTGTCTGTGTGTCTGTGTCTGTGAATAAAAGAGAGAGAGAGAATTGTGAGGAACAGAAATGAAAAAACGAGATGTGTGTCATGGGATCTGGTTTGTGTGTGTGTGTCATGGGCTCTGGTTTGTGTGTGTGTCATGGGCTCTGGTTTGTGTGTGTGTGTCATGGGCTCTGGTTTGTGTGTGTGTGTGTCACATGGGCTCTGGTTTGTGTGTGTGTCACATGGGCTCTGGTTTGTGTGTGTGTGCACGTGTACATTTTTTGCATTGCTCGTGAGTTAGCTGCATATTTGGCATGTTCTTTGTTGCGCGTTTTGAATAGTGAATTGTTTTGTGAGTTGTCTGAACTTGTCTTCCTCTTTGCGACCTTTCAGGATCGCAAGCTGACTAAGGCGGAACGCCAGAGATTCAAGGAAGAAGCTGGAATGCTGAAGGGACTCCAACACCCAAATATCGTTCGTTTCTACGATTCGTGGGAGGCCACTGTGAAAGGACGCAAGTACATTGTCCTGGTCACAGAGCTGATGACATCCGGTACTCTGAAAACGTGAGTGCACGTCGACCTTCCCTTCACGGTTTTTGGGTCCCTTCACAATGCAGGCCCAGCCGTGGTTCAAAAAGTACTTTTTATTTTAATTTTTTGCTAATTCATAATGTTCCTTTTGCTAATGTTAGCTAATTCATACTTGATGTAAAAATGTACATATTGTGAAGCGTGTCATGATCCAAAAGGTTAATGATATGTTCGTCACAGAAAAATGTCCATCCATCTTGAGTCCACCGACCGATGAGCCCAATATCAGTACATGTGACCTCTGGAACATACCCGGAGAGTTTGTTCTCCTCCAGTCCCGATTATAATTGTGACGCAACTTTACATATTCGACCTTGACAGTTTTTATCTCCTCGAGGCCATTCTGACCATAATAATATCTGCTTGTGGCGTTCGCTTATCTTGCACAACTCGGGATTCTTCTCATCGCTTGTGCTCATCAGCTGTGGTGAAGCCGACCCAGATGCATTACGGTCTTTTATTGCACACGTTCCTTGGAGTTCTGTGTTTGGACCTCTCTGGAGCCGCTGCAGATGTAACGCGTGAGATTAGTATAGGCAAGGATCTCTCGGTTCCTTCAATGTTCCAAGTTGAACCGCATCCATTCAGGGGGGGGGGGGGGGGGGGGTGGTACTCACTTCTGAGTCGATCCAGTGGTGACAACTAGTTAGTCATCGGGACTAAGCGAGTGTCTGAAGACGTCAAGCTGTAACATGCATCGTCTGCTGAGCTCGACTTGTCAACATCGGCCTGGATCTAGGTTGATGTACATGCGTGCCCGCTTGTCTCTCTGAACCTATTATCATGGTCATCTTCAAACCGCATCATTAGCGATACTGTTTCACAAGGTTGTCAATTATAATCCACTTCCTCTTGTATGTTAGTCGTCTTCTTAAAAATCCTCTTTCCCAGAAATCCCTTTACCCTCAAGACTTGATTTTTCGCTGCACATGATGAAGACTTGCAAGCTAAAGTTCTGTGGCGGAGTGGCGACCCGTCCAGCATTGTACTCAATAGCCAATGGAAAAAGTTTGATTTAATGCAATTTAATTCCAGGTTATAAGGTAACAAAAGGTGAAAATTTTGAAAGAGGGTATCGACTATCTGGAGGCACTGTATATCTGCTGGGTCATTTCTTTTTTTCCTGTTTATTATCACCGCCTGCCTACCCGCAAAAATATTTTTTTCGTGAAACGTCCGTCTCGTAAGTCGCAACACGTGTCTGGTTCAAGGTCTTGCTTTTGCACATGATGAAAACAAATGGGTGAAAATGCCATTTGTTGTTTGTCAAATTTGTGCACCTTTTTGTGTGTGTGTGTGTGTGTGTGTGTGTGTGTGTGTGTGTGTGTGTGTGTGTGTGTGTGTGTGTGTGTGTGTGTGTGTGTGTGTGTGTGTGTGTGTGTGTGTGTGTGTGTGTGTGTGTGTGTGTGTGTGTGTGTGTGTATAGATGCAGACACAGACCAGATGTATATAAAAATGGCCTTAAAACGATCATTCATGATATATATATATAGAATGGATGAATGATCGTTTTAAGGCCATTTTTTCCCCACAAGAGTGGGGGTTTTAGCCTTGCGGGCCCCATGACGATCATGGTTCTCTGAGGCAATGTTTTATGGCCGGATGCCCTTCCTGACGCCAACCCTTAGTCGCCTCTTATGATGTGCAGGGATACGGTGTACCTTTCTAAGCCGGGGTACACACCGGGATCATTCATCCCAGCAAGCTGGTCCTCAATTTGCCGACCTCGGAGGGATGACAGGCCGAGTCAACCGCCCTGGTGTTAATTCAGTGATCGACCGGGATTCGAACTCAGGATCCTAGGATCCCAAGCCGGCGCCCTAACCGTTAAACCAACACCAGCATTAGGGTGGTCGGAGACAGTCATGAGAAATGCTTCAATGTTTGAAGATCCCTTAATTATATATATATATATATTTATATATATATATATATATATATATATATATATATATATATATATATATATACTGTATATATATATATATATTAGTGTAGCAGCATAGCAAACCTGTTGTGCATTTTGTGATACAAGCACCAAATTTGGCACAAATGTACATTAATATGTTGCGAACATTTTCAGATATTGGGCCACTTGAAATTCCTTAATTTTTTTTTTCAAATTTTTTCAAATTTCCTAATTTAAAATTTTTCGGGTGACACCGTCACAATTTCGGTCTTCGAGGCCGGCCGATATAGTGGGGCGGCTTAGCCCAAATATTCAAAAGAATTGTGCATTTTGTGATACAAGCACCAAATTTGGCACAAATGTACATTAATATGTTGCGAACATTGTGTGGTCAGCAATGAAGACGAGAGTCTGAATTACATGTATGCAAAAGACCTTGTGAACCAGTGAAGCAAATACACGGGTAAGCATGAATTAAATCTAGGGCATGATATAATTTCCATGATGTTTACCTCTACACTCAATGGTGGAAGGAGGTAATGTTTTGATCCCAGCTTGTCTGTATGTCTGTTTGTCTGTTAGTCCACAAAATTCCAGACAAAGCTTGTAGTAGTGGTAGTTGTAGTTGTAGTGGTAGTGGTGATAACAGAAATTGTTATATAGAACTGAACTTATATTATTATTATATGCAGAAAATAACTTCATTTCTATATGCCCTGCAGTGGACAGGTTAATTGGTTTATGCACTGAAGGGGTCACCCTGGTGTGCACTGCTGTGTTCTGCCTCACTGAGTTGTTCAGGTATGATGTACTCAGCACAAGCTTCCGGTCGGCCCGGAGGTGGGGGTGCGGGGCCTGTCACGGAACGTCAAAACAAACGGCCTGCCGGGGCCGCCCAAAAGTCGGGCGTGAGGGGCGCGTCCACTAATGGAACGCCTCTCGCTTCCCAGATCGAGGGCCACGTGGTCAGGAGAACCTCGTCCCTTCCGGTCACACTTTGCCTATCGGCCGGCCTCGAAGACCGAAATTGTGACGGTGTCACCCGAAAAATTTGAAATTACGAAATTTGAAAAAATTTGAAAAAAAAAATTACGGAATTTCAAGTGGCCCAATATCTGAAAATGTTCGCAACATATTAATGTACATTTGTGCCAAATTTGGTGCTTGTTTCACAAAATGCACAATTCTTTTGAATATTTGGGCTAAGCCGCCCCACTATATATATATATATATATATATATATACTGAAACGCAAAAGAAACTTACCACCTTTGAAACCTTTAAATATCAACAATAACACTGCGTGTAGTAAATGTGTGAACTTATTTGTGGACAATAGTGTCCTCGCTGTCAGACAAAATGGTCACGGATGGTCACTTGAACCTTCAATGGTCACTTCATAGCACAGCTGTTGAACAGCCGTTTTGACTGTCAGTGATTAGCCAAGGGGTACGGGATGATTTTAATGAGCTGCACGTGATGTCTTGATATTGTCTTTAAAAAGGCCAGTGCAAAATGGGCATTTTGACCGAAAAATTTGACCATTTTGACCAACTTCAAAAAGACCGAAAACACAAAAGAAACTTACCACCTTTGAAACCTTTAAATATCAACAATAACACTGCGTATAGTAAATGTGTGAACTTATTTGTGGACAATAGTGTCCTCACTGTCAGACAAAACGGTCACGGATAGTCACTTGAACCTTCAATGGTCACTTCATAGCACAGCTGTTGAACAGCCGTTTTGACTGTCAGTGATTAGCCAAGGGGTACGGGATGATTTTAATGAGCTGCACGTGATGTCTTGATATTGGCTTTAAAAAGGCCAGTGCAAAATGGGCATTTTGACCGAAAAATTTGACCATTTTGACCATTTTGACCAACTTCAAAAAGACCGAAAACGCAAAAGAAATTTACCACTTGTTTGAAATGTAATAAAATTGTAACAGTTCAAAATAAAACAAACCAACAATTGCTAATTGAAACATTGGCATTTTATTGATGACATGTCAAGTTTTTGACCAAGTTACACCATCTCATCAGTTTGTTCTACAGTACAGAACAGCACAGGGTGCAATGTCAGTCCCCTTTCAATAGCGTGTATGGCCACCATTGTTTTGGATACAGTGCATCGTCGGCGTATACTGCCTACCAGTCTTTGGATGGATTGCTGCTGGATTCTGTCCCACTCAGTCCTCAATGTCTGAAGCAGCTCTGCCCGTGTCCTGGCCCTGCCAACTACGCGTCTCCCAAGCTCATCCCACAGGTGCTCTATGGGATTCAGGTCAGGGGAGAGCGCAGGCCACTGCATGGTGTTGATGTTCTCGCCTTGGAGAAATGCAGTGGTAAAGCGAGCAGCATGGGGACGAGCGTTGTCATGCTGAAAGGTTCTCAGTTCTGGGTGGTCTAGCAGGAATGGCAGCAGATGAGGTCGCAGGATGTTATCCACATACTGCTGGGCGTTAAGGTTCCCATCCACAACCACCAGTGGCGTCCTGTACCGGCCTGATATGGCTGCCCACACCATCACACTTGGGCCACCCCACCTGTTGGCTTGACGCATGCAACAATCGGCATATCGCTCGCCAGTTCTTCTCCAGACACACTCACGGCTCACGCCCATCAGGACTGTCCACAAAGAACCTTGACTCATCGCTGAAAGCGACCTCGTTCCACTGCGCCAAGGTCCACTGCTGATGCTGCTGGCACCATCTCTGACGGTTGCGGCGATGGGCAACCGTCATCACGGGGCCTCTGTATGGTCTTCTGGCAGTCAGACCATAGTCATGCAGTCGTCTTCGTGCAGTATCATTGGAGATCCGTGGGTTTGCACGCCCCGGAGTTTCTGCCGCAGTGCGGGATGCTGGACGGAATCGATCCCGCAGGTGACTTCGGACAATCTGCCTGTCCTGCCTTGCAGTGGTGACTCTTGGCCTCCCTGATCGAGGTCTGTCATCTGCAGAGTTGTGGAGGGTGTCTCTGTCCACCAGGGCCGATATCGTCTGGTGTGAACAGCCAAGGCGACGTGCCACCTCACGGTAGCTCAGTCCACCTTGCAGCATGCCCAGGGCACGCTGCCGTTGATCCCTTGACAATCGTGGCATGTTGATTGAAATGCCCATTTTGCACTGGCCTTTTTAAAGCCAATATCAAGACATCACGTGCAGCTCATTAAAATCATCCCGTACCCCTTGGCTAATCACTGACAGTCAAAACGGCTGTTCAACAGCTGTGCTATGAAGTGACCATTGAAGGTTCAAGTGACCATCCGTGACCATTTTGTCTGACAGTGAGGACACTATTGTCCACAAATAAGTTCACACATTTACTATACGCAGTGTTATTGTTGATATTTAAAGGTTTCAAAGGTGGTAAGTTTCTTTTGTGTTTTCGGTCTTTTTGAAGTTGGTCAAAATGGTCAAATCTTTCGGTCAAAATGCCCATTTTGCACTGGCCTTTTTAAAGCCAATATCAACACATCACGTGCAGCTCATTAAAATCATCCCGTACCTCTTGGCTAATCACTGACAGTCAAAACGGCTGTTCAACAGCTGTGCTATGAAGTGACCATTGAAGGTTCAAGTGACCATCCGTGACCGTTTTGTCTGACAGTGAGGACACTATTGTCCACAAATAAGTTCACACATTTACTACACGCAGTGTTATTGTTGATATTTAAAGGTTTCAAAGGTGGTAAGTTTCTTTTGCGTTTCAGTATATATATATATATATATATATATATATATATTTGGTGCTTCAATACGTAATTGCTGACATAGCCAAATGAATCTTTTTTTCTTTTTTTTTTCTTTTTTTTTTCCCCCTTGTTTAATGTAGTCTGGAGGTTCTTTCTGAGGCTCCAGTAGATAACTCTAGGGAGCTTGGTACGTTAGGCCTGCAAAATTGTTACGATGCGTTTACCAGATGTAGGCTGACAATGTTCTAGCAATTGCCTTGGGAAGTAACCGACGCTTTCGAGGATGAGAGGCTCCAGTGCTAAGGAAGGGCTAACTCCTGAGTTGTCAACGTTAGTGTGCCTCCCACGTTTGTTTTCATTTTGTATAAGATTGAGGCCTTTGAAAGCCAGGTGGCATACAGTGTGACAATGGGGCTGCAGTTGGACATTTAAAGGGAATAGAGAGAAAGGAGAAGCACACTAATGTGCAAGTTCGGAAGGGTTGACGTTAGAAGAAAGGATCATGGGTAGGGATGGAGGATGTGCATGAGATGGTCGTGCACCTGAAGTCCCAAAGGGGAACCTCGAAGGTTGGCACATTTCTCAATCTGGTTGGTAAACGTATTGTATGAATTGTCTGGCGACACTGATGCAATTTTGTCGAGATTCATTCTTTGTGAGACTTAACTCCCAAACTTTCAGGTCTCTGCCTCCATGAAATTAATTGTAAGCTACGGGTCATCTACATTTTGTGCCGTGATGTGATCACCTTTCATCTGATGACTTGATTTCGATCTGGAGAGGTAATTTGAGACAATTGGAAAGCTTCTTCTTTTTTTTATGCCTCTGCCCCCGAAGGGGGCCGTAGGTATTATGGTTTCGGGTTGTCCGTCTGTACGGGCTAAACCTTGTTTTTCTCAGCGTTTTTCTCATGTCCGATTGAGACGAAGCTTTCAGGGTAGGAGTGACACCTATGCAGAATGTTTTTATGACACTTGTGACGTCATAGGTCACGTGGTATGGCAGCCATCTTGGATTAAATGCAAATAATTATTTCTCAGAAACCACTGAATGGAAAAATTTGAAACTTGGCACATTGTAAAGTACTCCCCAGGGGGAATTAAAGCATGATGATATCATAGGTGAAGTGGTTCATCATCTCTCAGCTGACATCTCAACTGACATCAGATGACATAATAATCACTAGCCAAAAATGTTTTAATCAAATTCCTTATCCTAAAAATCGGAAATTGCATACACATGATCTATGACCCATTTGAATTGATTCAATTTATAAAACTTTTTTTTTCCTCCCCAAAAAGTGGGACACTGTGGACACCTAGATTAATGAACACTTGATGCCTCCCTCTGGGAACCGTAATAATACAATAATTAAATGATGGGACAATTGAAAAATATTCCCCCCCCCCCAAAAAGACAAAATTGGGGGAAAATATAATTGAAAAATAATAAAATTAATAAATAAATATTAGAAAAAAATATTCTTCATAACGCGGGACTCTACAGACATTTATGACAACGTGTGATGCCTCCCGCCGGGATCTATCCATTTTTAAGTTATTTGACGTTGATAATGAAAAAGCTCTTCTTGCCGCGGCCCAAGCACACTTGTTTGCACCTTCCATTTCCTTCCAGATGAGTGTGAAAATAGACTTTCCGGCTATGCTTCCAGGTGCTGCACGTCGGCTTTCTGCACAGCTTGTGGGTTTCTCGGGTGAATGAGGAGTGGGTCGGATTGCTTACGAAGATCGTCATCTTGTGACCTTAAAGATCCCCTTTTGAAAGAAAACTGCAAAGTGTTGTGGCCGACACTCGAGGAAAATGGAAATTGTGGGTGCTGTCGAGTCAAATTGAGTTGCGTCAGCCATTTGTATGTGTAATTTATATTGTCACGTGACGATGGTCCTGAGACAGCTTGTAGATGAGACGTTGAACTCGTGATGCTGGGATGGCGCATTGAAATCCCAAAGTGCTCACGTGGGAATGCCGAACAGGCCTGCATTGATTTGAAGAGCAGAACCAATTGGCATTATCCAGGGCGTCAGCTTGCGTTTATGAGAGTATTTTTGGGTTTGGAATTGTGGTCGAGGTCACATGAGGGCTTCGTTTTTTGTGCATCGGTCACAGTGGCTGCACGGATGGCAGAACAATGGTGTTGGATCGCTGTGTTTGGTTACAGATTGGGCGCAAGGGGAAAGCCGCAGTCTGTTAATGAAAAAGCGGTGTGTCTGTGTGTCCGTATGTCTGCGTCCGTGCGTTGCATGACAATGCCGATCGCTGGCTTCATGGCTTCGACCTAGGCCTGCGCTTGGTCTTTTTAATGGGATGAACACGATGCTGTTTTGAACAATCCCTGGGAACTATTCTCTCGTAATGTCGTCAAATTTGTTGATTATTCTCACCGTTTGTTCACGACTTATCTCGACTTTCACTAATGAATCTAAACTCCTTGAAATGCTGGAGATGTTTTGGCATCCGCTTTGTTTTCTTAACCATTTGGATTGACCTATGGGTTGTTCTTTGAGGCCGAGCTTGGGAATTAATTTTTTTTCTTTTCTTTTCTTTGACGTGACCGTGCGACTTTAACCATGCGATTCCAGGTGTTATGACTTTTGAGCTGACAAGCGGTCTTGTTTTCCGACCACAAAGTTGGTGTGACTCATGTGAACACCGAGCACTGCTGATTACCATCTGGTTTGAGAGATTTCTACTTTTCAAAATGGAGGCAGAAACTGACTGGATCACGATGACAGTTGGACAAACAAGCACGGAATGAATGAATAGGAAAATAGATGAGGAAACGCACACTACTCACTCCCTTATCCCCCTCCAAAGGTGGTTCCATGAGCCGAGTGTGATCCTGGATCTCGAATTTCTGCAGGTGCATGTGGAAATTCTTTCAAATGCAATGATTTGTTTTAATGAATATGTCCCCAATTCACCGCAGTCTTCAGTGTTCTTTCGGTCATTGTATTCCTCTGAGGTAGCAGATGCTCACTTAAGCACGTAATATTCTTTAAACGTGGAGTGTTAATGGTTAGCTATGCTTGTCCACCTGCCACTCTCCTAATATGGCTGAAATGTGAGTGACAGTGTTGCCCTCTCTGGATTCCGGAGACGCAGCCGGAGAAGAGAGGGGTTTGAATGTGGCATGGATTGTTCGGCAGTCCAGATGCGGGTCGGATTGTTCAATGATCCGGATGTGGGTCGAATTGATCTGTGGTTTGAATTTGATCATGGATTGTTTGGCAGTCCAAATGTGGGGTTGATTGTTTGGTGGTCCGGATATGGCGTGGATTATTTGGAGGTCCGGATGTGACAGATTTTTGGCGGTCCAGATGTGGCGGATTGTTTGGCGGTCCACATGTGGGGTGGATTGTTTGGCGGTATGCATGTGGGGTGGATTGTTTGGCGGTATGCATGTGGGGTGGATTGTTTGGCGGTATGCATGTGGGGTGGATTGTTTGGCGGTATGCATGTGGGGTGGATTGTTTGGCGGTATGCATGTGGGGTGGATTGTTTGGCGATTTGGATGTGAAGTGGGTTGTTTGGCAATCCGGATGTGAAGTGGATTGTTTGGCGGTCCGGATGTGTGGCGGATTGTTTGGCGGTCCGTATGTGGGGTGGATTGTTTAGCGGTCCGTATGTGGGGTGGATTGTTTGGCGGTGCCGATGTGGCTTGGATTGTTTGGCGGTCCAGATGTGGCATTGATTGTTTGGCGGTCCGGATGTGGCATGGAATCTTTGGCGGTCCGGATGTGGCATGGAATATTTGGCGGTCCCGATTTGGCGTGGATTGTTCACCAGCGAAAGTCAACATTGTTCTTGCCATTTTTCCATTGATGCAGCACATAAATTATTTGCTGACATTTGGCCACAGGGGCATTTCAGCTTGGTCGTTAGATTATCTCCTTTGTTTCACTTCGGTCTCATCACTGTGGTTACTTTTAAATAGCGGTGAAGACACTTCAATTATTGGGCTGTCTGTCCGTCAATCAAAAATGAAGTAGAACCTTTCTAACTCACTGTGTTTAATTCTAAAGGATTCTAAAAGGTAATTATAATGAGTTCTAAATCAGGGGTCACACTTTATATGTATATATATATATATATATATATATATATATATATATATATATATATATATATATATATATATATATAGATATCAACAAACAACATGCATTTTAAAAGGCCATTTTCCCTACAAGAGCGGGGGTTAGCCTTGCGGTCCCCATGACAATCTTCTCCATTTTGCCCTATTTTCTGCATCTCTCCTTGTTAACCCCCTTGCCCGCATTTCTTCTTCCACCATCTTTAGCCAAGTCTTTCTCGGTCTTCCCCGTCCTCTACTTCCTTCTACATTCATTTCCATCACTCTTCTCAACCAGTCACTTTCATCGTTCCTCAACACATGACCAAACCATCTCAACCTGTTCCTCTTCACAGCATCAATCACAGGCTCTATTCCCATAATCTTTCGCAATTCATCATTTGTCTTCCTCTCTCTCTCAACGATACTCCGCACATCCACCGAACCAATCGCATTTCCACCCTTTCCAGCCTTTGTTGCTGCTCTACGTTCATTACCCATGTCTCGCTCCCATAAATCATAACACTTCTCACACATGCAGCATACACCTTTCCCTTCAGCTTCAACGACACTCCCCTCCTCATCAGCACACCACCCAGTTCCCGAAACTTCTTCCATGCACATCTCACTCTAGCAACCGTTGCCGAGTGTGATCCACCTCCATTCAGCATGTCTCCGAGGTAGCAAAATGTTTTCACACCTTCCAGCTTCACGCCGTCTCCAAGATCCAACTCTACATTTCCTCCATCTGCAGCTCCGTCTGTGCACACCTCACATTTGAATGTAGCTGCCACACTGGTTAGTGACACTCTCAGACCACTACATTTTTGATTTTTTCTCAGACCACTTTTTTCTCATTCTCAGACCACTTTGACCCTTCCTGCACACAGCACATGGCCACTTCCCAGTTCTTTCCACCTCACCACATGCTTTACCACTTGCCATCACCTTCGTCTTTCCGATATTCACCTTCCGACCTTTTGTTTCCATACATTCCTTCCACTTGTTCATCTTTTCCTTCAGTCCATCCATACTTTCTGCAATGAACACCAGATCATCTGCATACAACAACTCCCACGGCAAACCCTCCTTTACGTTCTGAGCCAGCACCTCCATCACAGCTACAAATAGTGGTGGACTTAGTACCGACCCCTGATGCACTCCCACCTTCACCTCAAACTCACCACTGTTCCCGTCCTTCGTCCTTACAGCTGTGCGCGCTCTTTTGTACATTGCCATCACGACTCTGTGACTTCGCCTACTGCCACTCCTTTAACTTCTTCTGCTTCTCGTCAATCCTCTTTCCAACTTCATCATCCCACCATGTTTCCGAGTGCCTCCGTGGGCCTTTTGTCCATCCACATACCTCACCAACGGCTCCCAACAGACTATCTTTCATTGACATCCAACCACTTTCAAGCTCAACCACATCATCCTCTACCTTACTCAGCCTCTCTTTTAATGCCTCCCTTACTGTCACCTCTTTCAACCTCCACACCTTCATTCTCGGTTGGTACTTCACCCGCCGAGCTCTCCCCGCACCTTTCACCCTTATGTCGAAGACAACCAAGTGGTGCTGTGAAACAGCCTCCTCCCCCGGGATCACCTTTGTGTCCCGGAGGTACCCCCTATCTCGCCTACACACCATCAGGTAGTCAACGGTTGTTGTCAACATCAAGTCAACAATCCACCCCACAAGCTTATTATCCTCTTTCTGGAACTGAGTATTACAAATCAACAAATCAGCTCCATCAGCAAACTCCAAAATCCTTTCACCTTCTCCATTTCTCACACCATATCCGTAACCCACATGAACTCCCTCAAAACCAACCATACTCCTTCCCACATGTCCATTTAGGTCTCCTCCTCCCACAACAACTTCCTCATCTTTCACATTTTCCATCAGCTTCTCTATCGCACACCAGAACTTGTCCTTCTCTTCATCGCTCCGACCAACCTGCGGAGCATATCCCGAGATGATGTTCACCAAGAGCTTTCCAATCATCATTTTCACCATCAACCTATCAGTCACTCCAGTCACACTCACCACACTGTCTACAAACTCCTCAGAAAACAGGACACCAACACCATTCATGCCCTCTGGGCACCCTTGCCACACAAACTTGTATTTCTGTCCCTGCCTACCCCTCACCATTCTCACACCACTTTTTTTTTTTCTTTTTTTTTTTTTTGTATACTGAATCGAGGCTCGTGAAAGAGCTAACATTTATTTCACAAACAAATCAACCAGACAAACAAAATATATAAAAAGAGGGAGTGGAAGGCAAGATGGGGAGAGAAGGGGAAGCACACAAACATAACATTTGAGAGCAGGGAGATGTGTGGGAGGGAGAGGGCTTGGGGGGAGGAGGCGTGGGAAGGGTGGTGGGGGGTTGGGAGAAGTATAACATACAAGGACACCAAGGACTTCCAGGACAGAAGTTGGTATTTCAAAAAAGTGGATTTGGGGGGAAATTAGCGGGGGTAGAAAAGATCAAGGTTTTGGATGGGGGAAGATAAAAGATGGTGGTGAACAGCTGTTTTAAAGACCTGTAGGGTGGAGTGGGATTGAAGAGAGTGAGGGAGTTTGTTCCAGAGGCGGGAGGAATGAAGGAGTGAAGGTGAGCAGAGAGTCTTGATTTTGGCAGTTTAACCATAAGAGGGTTCCCTTCCATCTCATCTCTTGCACACAACATATGTCCACTCTTCTTCTGACCAATACTTCCACCACTTCCACCACTTCCACCACATTGTCCCTACATTCCACGTCCCAAACCTCAGAAACCGATCTCCACTTCGGGCTGTACCCTGCCCATATGTAGTTGTAATTGTCATGGTTCTCTTTTTGAGGCAATGTTTTAATGGCCGGATGCCCTTCCTGACGCCAACCCTCTTCGTCGCCTCTTACGACACGCAGGGATACGGTGTACCTATTCTAAACTAGGGTACACACTGGGATATATATATGTATATATATATATGTATATGTATATATATATATATGTATATATATATATATATATATATATATATACACAGACTTGGCATTTAATATGGAATATATATTTTTTCTTGACTTGGGTTTACTTTCTGAACTCAGTATATCAATCTGGTGAGTTTCTTTTACCCTTCGGTGATGTCTTTGTTGAAAGAACCATGTCACTGATCGTCTTTCGCAGCAAGAAGTCAATCACAGGATTATATGATAGGTGGCGTGACAAAATGTAAGGACAGGTACATTTGACGATTGGCTTCACAATCGGGTATATAAGCGTTGTTGCATTCTGTATTAGTGGAAAACAACTGCTGCACGTCTACAAAAGTTATTGCCGCTTCCTCTGGAGATGGTCCGTCAACTTGACAATGCTGTTTGTCATGGAGTGGTGGCTTTACGAAATTCTGGCATGAAACGGCGTGCTATTGCTCGGCAGTATGGGATCACTCAAGGTCAGGTGTCAAAGATCGTGAAACAAAATGCTCAGAGGAGTGTCCCTACTCCAATACCGAGGCCAGGATGTCCAAGCAGAACCACAAGGAGAGATGATCGCCAGCTGCACCGGTTAGTCCGCAATGGCCGCACCAAGTCAGCTAATCGGCTTCGGGCTGAGTGGCAGCAATTGACAAATGTGCCTGTATCCAGAAGGCTAGTCAACCAACGACTGGTTCAAGCAGGCTATCGTGCCAGGCGTCCCCTGAGAAAGCCACGCCTGACCAGACAACACAGCCAGCGCCGATTGCAGTGGGCCAGAGAGCACCGTCAATGGCAGCCAGGACACTGGAAACACGTGACCTTCAGTGACGAGTCTAGATTTCTGGTCTATCGTCAAGATGGCCGCGTCCGAGTGCGCAGCCAAGTGCATGAAGCCCACAACGAAGATTGTATAGTGCCAAGAGTCCAAGCTGGAGGTGGTGGGGTGACCGTTTTGGCTGATTTTCATGCACGGGGCAAAACTGACCTGGTTGTTCTGAATGGAAACCTGAACCAGTTCAAGTACAGGGTCATTCTGGAAGAAACATTACTTCCATTTGCTCGTGCAGCCTTTCGAGGAAACTTTGTCTTCCAAGATGACAATGCACGGCCTCATCGTGCTCACATGATCCAACACTTTCTTGCTGACCGTGGTGGTGTAGAGCATATGGAGTGGCCTGCCATGTCCCCGGATATGAATCCGATAGAGAACTTGTGGGCAGAATTAACGCGTCAAAACGCCCACTTGAACCAGCAGCCGACCTCTGTGCGTGAATTGCAGCAGACTATTGTCACTGCATGGCAAGCGATTCTTGTCCAAACCTTGGCATATCTCGTGAACAGCATGCCTCGACGTGTACGTGCTCTCCTGAATGCTCGTGGGGGTTACACGAAGTACTGAACTGTAACTTTACTGTCCATAATCCCAGTCATAATTTAGCTTTTGTTTTTGTTGAAATTTTTTTTGGCTAATGTGCAAAATAAGGAGATACTTCTGGAAAACGGACAGAAGTTTAACACAGTACTGTCCATGAATTGAGTTCGATATCAGTTTACATCACTTTCAAGGATCAATTTATTTGCTTCAAAATGTCAAATGTGGTTTTTGTTTCTTTTGAAGGTCACATTAACAAAATCTAGAATAATTTCAACATATTTCCAATGAACTTTTGGTTCCAAGTCATCTTGAAAAGTAAGTTCACCCCCACAAAAAAAATATTCCATATTAAATGCCAAGTCTGTATATATATATATATATATATATATATATATATATATATATATATATATATATATATATATATATATATATATATATATATATATATATATATATAGTGGAACCTTGACTTACGAGTGCCCCAACTTACGAGTTTTTCGAGATACGAGCCGTCGCTCGGGCGGTTTATTGCTTTGAGATGCGAGCCGAGATCCGAGTTACGAGCTTTCGCCACCCGGTCACGTGGTTATCTTGCCGTGCAAGTACAGTATCTCTGTCGTATAGCGCTGCATTTTTGTTTTCGCATTTTGGTTATTTCGAGTTTACGCCGCCAGGTGGGTTCTGGTCACGTGGTTATCTTGCCGTGCAAGTACAGTATCTCTGTCGTATAGCGCTGCATTTTTGTTTTCGCATTTTGGTTATTTCGAGTTTACGCCGCCAGGTGGGTTCTGGTCACGTGGTTATCTTGCCGTGCAAGTACAGTACGTATCTCTGTCGTATAGCGCTGCATTTTTGTTTTCGCATTTTGGTTATTTCGGAAAATTTCTTAGTTTTAACCATGGGGCCTAAGAAAGTGAGTGGCAAGTGCAGTGCTGAGAAGAAGAAGAGGATGATGTGCTTGGATATAAAACACGCAATCGTCGAAAAACATGAGCGAGGTGTCGAGGAGGACGTATATAACGGCAGAGGAGAAGAGCATGCCAGGCCACAACTTGTGGATATAAAACACGCAATCGTCGTGTTTTATATAAAACTTGTGCTTGGATATAAAACACGCAATCGTCGAAAAACATGAGCGAGGTGCCGAGGAGGACGTATATAACGGCAGAGGAGAAGAGCATGCCAGGCCACAACTTGTTCAGAGTGCCGGCGATAGCTCGCCTTCTCTTTGTGGAAAACACGGTGAGATCCTTAACATCCAACAACTAATGGGACGCAAACGGGTTGCCCAGTTTAGCGGTACACCCATTGATGAATCACCCTGCCTGTGATTCACCCATGACAGGTTATAGCTGGGTCGGGATTCAAACCCAGGCTGGACAGTTTAGACTTTAGAGTCAAGTGTGCGTACCTCCAGTCCAGGCCATCCTGCCAACTTGTATGCTGCATACAGGTGAAATATAAAGCGCGAGATATTTTTATATATACTGTATATTTTAAAAAAAATTGGTGTGGTTTTTGGCGGGCTGGAACGGATTAATAGCATTTCAATGCATTTCAATGGGGAAATTTGATTTGAGATACGAGCAATTTGAGTTACGAGCTCGGTCACGGAACGAATTAAACTCGTAAGTCAAGGTTCCACTGTATATATATATATATATATATATATATATATATATATATATATATATATATATATATATATATATATATATATATATATATATCTATATCTATATCTATATATATATATATATATATATATATATATATATACATATATATATATATATACAGTGGAACCTGTATATATATATCGCGGAAACTCGTAAGTCAAGGTTCCACTGTATATATATATATATATATACAGTGGAACCTTGACTTACGAGTTTGATTCGTTCTGTGACCGAGCTCGTAACTCAAATTGCTCGTATCTCAAATCAAATTTCCCCATTGAAATGCATTGAAATGCTATTAATCCGTTCCAGCCCGCCAAAAACCACACCAATTATTTTTTAAAATATACAGTATATATAAAAATATCTCGCGCTTTATATTTCACCTGTATGCAGCATACAAGTTGGCAGGATGGCCTGGACTGGAGGTACGCACACTTGACTAAAGTCTAAACTGTCCAGCCTGGGTTTGAATCCCGACCCAGCTATAACCTGTCATGTCGGTGTTTCACAGGCAGGGTGATTCATCAATGTGTGTACCGCTAAACTGGGCGCCCCGTTTGCGTCCCATTAGTTGTTGGATGTTAAGGATCTCACCGTGTTTTCCACAAAGAGAAGGCGAGCTATCGCCGGCACTCTGAACAAGTTGTGGCCTGGCATGGCATGAACATGAAAACATGAACATGAACATGAAATGTTCGACATGAACATGAAATTTTCCAAAATAACCAAAATGCGAAAACAAAAATGCAGCGCTATACGACAGAGATACTGTACGTGCACGGCAAGATAACCACGTGACCGGAACCCACCTGGTGGCGTAAACTCAAAATAACCGAAATGCGAAAACTAAAATGCAGCGCTATACGACAGAGATACTGTACGTGCACGGCAAGATAACCACGTGACCGGAACCCACCTGGCGGCGTAAACTCAAAATAACCGAAATGCGAAAACTAAAATGCAGCGCTATACGACAGAGATACTGTACTTGCACGGCAAGATAACCACGTGACCGGGTGGCGAAAGCTCGTAACTCGGATCTCGGCTCGCATCTCAAAGCAATAAACCGCCCGAGCGACGGCTCGTATCTCGAAAAACTCGTAAGTTGGGGGCACTCGTAAGTCAAGGTTCCACTGTATATATATATATATATATATATATATATATATATATATATATATATGTTGTCGCACAACCGCCGAAATTCATATCTAGCGGTCGCGGATGCCGATCACAAAGGCTTTAACTCCGAGGCGGAAACTCAATGGCGGATTCCAAAATCTGAAACCCCTAAGCGCGTGGAATGGAGGGAAGCAGCGAAAGTCCCCTCAGCCTTAACTATCAAATCGATCAGGAAACTGCGTTCAGATATGTCAAAAAGTAATGTAAGCGTTTATTCAATGAAAGCAGGAAAAAGCACACGCCGGTAATAAAATTTCCTACTTTGGGATGCCGCACACCAGATATCAAATACAAAACGAGGGATCAAATACGAAAGAAACACGTCTGTTGTGTAAAATGTATACGCGGAGCTCGGCTTGTCTGTCTCGTCGTTGGCTTTGGCTGCTGTCCAACACGCGGCTCCTTTCGTCCTGCGGCACGCCTCGCTCCAGGTTCCAAAGCCCCAAGCACCGATCACCATGAGGTTGACCCTCGTACACGGTCGACAAGCCAACTCGGATCACCGGGATGACTGCCAGGAATCCAACTGGTGCGCAACTGCTCACTCGTGCGTAACTCACTCAGGAGCCAACTCACAAACGAACTCGACCAGCAAGCCAGGCCTCTCTCAACTCGACTGCGAACCATCTGGCGTTCAGTGCTCGTTCATCAACTCTCGAACTGCGCACGAACTCAACTCTGCGCACGAACTCACTACACTCTGCGCTACTCCACACGCCGAGTCTCGACTCACTCGCACCGGGACTCCAATTGAACGACTCTCTCTCTCTCTCTCTGCTGCCCAAAACGAACTCCTGATCTCGTGCACACGAACTCTTGACTCAGATCTGAACTGCCCGAAAAGGCGTCCGGTCCCTGTTAATATCTCCGGCCGATGACGTCAGCTTTGGCGCACTGTCCTGCCAATCAGAGCCTCCGCCGGCTCGCTCAGGTCACGCCCACTGCGCCACTCTCACTCCCGTCCCCTGCTCCTTGTGTTGTAGCACGTGCTATGCGAGGTGGATAGGTCTCGTGGAGGTGCAAAAGGTGTCGGCCGTGTGGCGAGCGGTGTTCTCGCCGGATTTCCTCCTATGTCATGTCAGGGGGGAAGGGTGTCATTAATGTTGTACTAAAGGTCCTAACTCGTGTCTATGTGGTCTGCATTGCCAAAATGGACAGAGGTTTGGCTACCAGGTGAAACATACAAGGGCTCTACTCATTAACCCCGACACTACCTATCACCCGAATCTCCTGGTAGATCCACAGTTATACACCTTGACCGACAAAATGCCTAAATACAGAACTTATTACAGGTAGATTCCCTATCGCGATAGTCGAAGCATGTTACCTACTCAGATCTACTCTGCTCTACATATATCACTACCCAAATTCGTAACAATATGTATGTAATATAGTTTTTTTTTGTTGTTGTTTTGTTTTTGTTTTTTTGTGGATCAAAGTTAATAAAAATCAGTGTCCAGGTTTAAATTATTATTTTTCATGACACCTACAGATCAAATTTCAGTGCTTTTCATACCAGCAACATCACAACTCGTAATCGCATGACACTTCTGTCAGCTATTTTAAAATCTACCAACTAACTTGAAGCAAATTATTACTCAGACAATTTTAATCTTTGCTGAAGAAGAATTTCCTCACATTTCATGTGGTCCACATGGATTCTCAGGCCAAGTCCGTTGGGCTAATTTCCACCTTTCCAATTTGGTCTACTTTCTACCTTTCCAATTTGGTCTACTTTCTACCTTTCCAATTTGGTCTACTTTCTACCTTTCAAATTTGGTCTACTTTCATTGGTCGTTGAGGGAACCCTGAATGTAACATCTGTCTGCTTCCTCATCACTGTCAAAATGATTCCTTTCTTTTGTTTATTCCATTGTGGCTCTCATGATCACAGTTATCGGAGTGCGTACTTTCGTCAGGTTGAACAGTTTGTTTTGTATCCCACGACGGAGTGCAAAGATAGGACACAGTTGCGAGGTAAATGCTTGGAGTGGGGAGGGGGTTGGAGATTTGCGGTTGGTTTGAAGGGTGAGGTTGAGGACTTGGGAGAGGGGGGGGAGGGGGGGGGGGCATTGGGACTTGAGGACTTGCGGTCACATTTTATATTCAGTGGGACCGTGCTAGTTGTAAATAATAATGGGCCTAGTACAGATCAAAGAGTTTGTCGTTACCTCCGCCACCAAAGGCGGATGGAGGTTGTTTTCACCTCTGTCTGTTACTTGCAAAATTGAAGATTTTTCAAGTATATTGGTCGGTTGCGTTTGTTGTTCTGTCCGTCTGTCACCGGCCTGCATGTCGTAAATTTCAACCGATCTTTACGAAACTTCACCACATGGTAGAGTTGGTCATAAGCAAGAGGTCTATTGTTTTGGGGGTCAATAGGTCAACATAGGCCAAAGGTCATCAACTTTGCCAAATTTCTAAAATCTTCAATTTTCATCCGATCGACTTGAAATTTTAAGAGGACTTGCATATCTGGTCACTGAATTCAACCACCCAGTATTTTTGAGGTCAACATAAGCCAAAAGGTCAACATAGCCGAATTTGTAAAATCCTCGATTTTCATCCGATTGACGACATTTGAAGAGCATTTGCATATCTGGTCACTGAATTCAACCACAAATTATATTTTAGGTGAACATAGGCCAAATTTCTAAAATCATCAATTTTCATCCGATTGACTTGAATTTCTAAGAGGACTTGCATATATTGTCACTGAATTCAACCACCAACTATTTTTGAGGTCAACATCGGCCAAAATGTCAATATAGGCCAAGTTTAAAAAATCCTCAATTTTCATCCGATTGACTTGAAAATTGAACAGAATTTGCACATTGAGTCACTAAATAGGGAAACTAACTATTTTTGAGGTCAAAAGGTCAAAGGTCAACTCAAGGTCAACCTTCAAAAATCATTTTTCATCTGAAAAATCGTCACTTTTCCTCCTATTGACCCGAGCTTTGATCAAGATTGTCAATTTTCATCTTGATGAAACGGACAATTTGCTGTATCAATGGAATTTTTTTTTCTTGGGGGTGGGGTGGGGGGCCGTTTTTGCAAGTATCGTGCTCTGCATGACGTCTTCTTGTTTGTTTGTGAACAAAATATTTCAAAAAGTTTTGGACGGATTTGAACGAACTTGGTGGAGGTTGGCTGTGAGACGAGGACTAATCGATTTGATTTTGGTGAAGATCTGAATATGGATTTGGATACGAGTTATTTAATTTTTAATTGATTCTTCACCATTGAGTGATATGGCCAACCAGGTGGAGGTATGCTCTATACTGAGTGTCCTTCTAGTTTTGTTGCTGTTTTTGAACCAAAGATTCACATCGTTTTGAAACTCTCCCTCTCCCCCACTCCAATGCTTTTTGACTCTTGGCCAAAAGGATATGCCCACCCACAGAGCCCCCTTACAATGGGATTTGAACCTGGGTTTAACTTGTCAGCGTTCAATTTGGTTCCTGATGTTCCGGTCTACCTCGAGGTACTTTGAGGATGCCTCGTTTCCCATCTCCTGCATTGTTGGTGATTTGGTACCTGATTGTTGATTATATCAGATGTTTGTATCTCCATGTGAACCAACTTGGATTTGAGGTGCAACCAACAAATTAAAATGGAATTTTAAACAAAAAATTTAAACAACAAAACCAATCTGTAGAATATAGCGTAACAGGGGCACATGTACACACGGACACTTGTGGTTTTCGTAATGGATGCCACGGTTTGTACTTTCCCACCCCGTGGTACAAAATGTGCAGAATGCATGGTTTGTACCATCTGGAGTCATTCACTCTGTGCACCAGTTTTTTTACTATTATTATTATTCTCTGCCTTTTCTTCTTTCTTTCTTCCTTCGTCCTCCTCGCTTTCTTTCTGTCTTTATTAATTTTTCTTTCTTTCTTTCTTCCTTTATCTTTCTTTATTTGTTAATTTATTTTTTCTTTCTTTCTTTCTTTCCTTCTTTAACCCTGGTGTTGGGCTAGCGGCTAGGGTGCCGGCTTAGGATCCCAGGATCCTGGGTTCGAATCCCGGTCGATCGCTGAATTAACGCCAGGGGGGTTGACTCAGCCTGTCATCCTTCCGAGGTCGGCAAATTGAGTACCAGTTCACTGGTAATTCCCTGCTTGTCGTAAAAGGCGACAAAGGGTTGGCGGCAGGAAGGGCATCCGGCCGTAAAACATTGCTTCAAAAAGGGGACCGAAAAACAACAACAACCACGGTCCTCGAAAAAGGCCAACCCCCGCTTTGCGGGGAAAAATGGCCTCTAAACGTGGTTACTTTTTCTTTCTTTCTTTATTATTTATTTCTTTATTATTTATTTCTTTATTCTTTCTTTGTTTCTTATTTATTTATTTCTTTATTTCTTTCTCTTTCTTTCTTTATTCTTTCTTTTATTCTTTCTTTTTCTTTCTTTTTGTTTTCTTTTTCTTTATTTATATTTCTTTCTTTATTTCTTTCTTTATTTTTCTTGCTTTCATTCTTTCTTCATTGAACTATTATGCTTAAATGTATATATTTTTGGCTTAATTTGAGATTTGTTCGTATGTTTTTAACTGCGGTGCCCTTATGCCGGCTCTCTAGGTATCTGAAGCGTTTCAAGGTGATGAAAATCAAGGTAATGCGAAGCTGGTGTCGGCAGATCCTCAAGGGTCTTCACTTTCTCCACACCCGTTGCCCTCCCATCATCCACCGAGATCTCAAGTGCGACAACATCTTCATAACCGGTCCTACGGGCTCCGTCAAAATCGGAGACCTTGGCCTTGCCACCCTCAAGTGCGCCTCTTTCGCCAAGAGTGTCATAGGTATGATCACGTGCACGTGGATTTTGTTTTTGGGGTTTGATCGAACGGGTCTTTCTCCTTGTGCCCTCCTCATCCCTGAGTAAACGTTAGTCGACCTGCTGCAGTCCTTTGTTTTAGGTTTTTGATTGGTATACCTCGTCGGGTGGTGTGGAGGACTCTGTTGTCGGCTGCTTTACGGGCGATGACTCGTCCGTCCGGCAGGAAACGCGATTCCTGACAATGGTGAACCGATTTGAAGCGATTCCTTGGTGTATTTCATGGCCGTGTGTAGTCCAGCTTGTTGCTGGAATGTGTTTATACCATGTGACCATCTCTAAACGTTCTTCACATATTTTGCATGCTTGTGCTGATTGGGAATTTAGAACAGAAACTCCTCTTCCTCGTTTAAACACTTCTGTGTTTCCTTGATTTTTGGGTATATTCTTGTACTTTTGTTATCTGAGATGGGATCAATGGCATAGCCCTGGCGACCTATAGATCACGCCACGACCGGTCTATCGGTGTGCTTTTTGTACAGTTGTTCGATAACGGTGGAATTTTGATGTTCCGTAATCTTTATGGTCCATAAGCGGTTGTAGACGTCGCAGATACGCGCGCAGAGTGCAAAGCGGGGTTAAGCAATTACATAACTGTCGGTTTATGATTGAGGAACTGCTTTATTTGAATTGTATATTTTTAACATTAATGGGAACATGAACCTGCAGTTTAGCAGCACTTTGGCTCTGAATTTGTGCTGATCGCATGTGCACAGAGAGGAGCGACATAATATTTTTTACTCTGTCTCCCTGTCTGGCAGTCAGACAAAATTGAAAGTCATTCCAAACAGGAAACTTACTGTTTTTAAGGATGTCATGAAGGACACATACAATAGGCATGAATAACTAATTTAACGTGTTAATTAAGGTGTTGTTGTTGTTGGAAAGCCCCAGGCATTTCTCTCGAACAAGCCCCGCAGCACAACGAGGAGCGACCAAGAGATCCCCCATATCCAAGATGGTCAACCCCGCCTTCACAAAGTCAGGGCCGCGACAGAGACAGATGATGGAGACAGACACACACAGAGACAGAGAGACAAGCAGACACACCGAGAGACAGAGAGACAGGCAGACACACCGAGAGACAGAGAGACAGGCAGACACACCGAGAGACAGAGAGACAGGCAGACACACCAAGAGACAGAGAGACAGGCAGACACACCGAGAGACAGGCAGACACACCGAGAGACAGGCAGACACACCGAGAGACAGGCAGACACACCGAGAGACAGGCAGACACACCGAGAGACAGGCAGACACACCGAGAGACAGGCAGACACACCGAGAGACAGGCAGACACACCGAGAGACAGAGACAGGCAGACACACCGAGAGACAGAGAGACAGGCAGACACACCGAGAGACAGACAGGCAGACACACCGAGAGACAGACAGGCAGACACACCGAGAGACAGAGACAGGCAGACACACCGAGAGACAGAGACAGGCAGACACACCGAGAGACAGAGACAGGCAGACACACCGAGAGACAGAGACAGGCAGACACACCGAGACAGGCAGACACACCGAGACAGAGAGACAGGCAGACACACCGAGAGACAGAGACAGGCAGACACACCGAGAGACAGAGACAGGCAGACACACCGAGAGACAGAGACAGGCAGACACACCGAGAGACAGAGACAGGCAGACACACCGAGAGACAGAGACAGGCAGACACACCGAGACAGGCAGACACACCGAGACAGAGAGACAGGCAGACACACCGAGAGACAGAGACAGGCAGACACACCGAGAGACAGAGAGACAGGCAGACACACCGAGAGACAGAGAGACAGGCAGACACACCGAGAGACAGAGAGACAGGCAGACACACCGAGAGACAGAGAGACAGGCAGACACACCGAGAGACAGAGACAGGCAGACACACCGAGAGACAGAGAGACAGGCAGACACACCGAGAGACAGAGACAGGCAGACACACCGAGAGACAGAGACAGGCAGACACACCGAGAGACAGAGAGACAGGCAGACACACCGAGAGACAGAGACAGGCAGACACACCGAGAGACAGAGACAGGCAGACACACCGAGAGACAGAGACAGGCAGACACGCCGAGAGACAGAGAGACAGGCAGACACACCGAGAGACAGAGACAGGCAGACACACCGAGACAGAGCGACAGGCAGACACACCGAGAGACAGGCGGACACACCGAGAGACAGGCAGACACACCGAGAGACAGAGAGACAGGCAGACACACCGAGAGACAGAGAGACAGGCAGACACACCGAGAGACAGAGACAGGCAGACACACCGAGAGACAGAGACAGGCAGACACACCGAGAGACAGAGACAGGCAGACACACCGAGAGACAGAGACAGGCAGACACACCGAGAGACAGAGAGACAGGCAGACACACAGAGACAGACAGACACACCGAGAGACAGACAGAGAGACAGACAGACACACCGAGAGACTGAGAGAGAGACAGACAGACACACCGAGAGACAGAGAGAGACAGACAGACACACCGAGAGACTGAGAGAGAGACAGACAGACACACCGAGAGACTGAGAGAGAGACAGACAGACACACCGAGAGACTGAGAGAGAGACAGACAGACACACCGAGAGACAGAGACAGACAGACACACCGAGAGACAGAGACAGACAGACACACCGAGAGACAGAGACAGACAGACACACCGAGAGACAGAGACAGACAGACACACCGAGAGACAGAGACAGACAGACACACCGAGAGACAGAGACAGACAGACACACCGAGAGACAGAGACAGACAGACACACCGAGAGACAGAGACAGACAGACACACCGAGAGACAGAGACAGACAGACACACCGAGAGACAGACAGACACACAGAGAGACAGACAGACACACAGAGAGACAGACAGACACACAGAGAGACAGACAGACACACAGAGAGACAGACAGACACACAGAGAGACAGACAGACACACAGAGAGACAGACAGACACACAGAGAGACAGACAGACACACAGAGAGACAGACAGACACACAGAGAGACAGACAGACACACAGAGAGACAGACAGACACACAGAGAGACAGACAGACACACAGAGAGACAGACAGACACACAGAGAGACAGACAGACACACAGAGAGACAGACAGACACACAGAGAGACAGACAGACACACAGAGAGACAGACAGACACACAGAGAGACAGACAGACACACAGAGAGACAGACAGACACACAGAGAGACAGACAGACACACAGAGAGACAGACAGACACACAGAGAGACAGACAGACACACAGAGAGACAGACAGACACACAGAGAGACAGACAGACACACAGAGAGACAGACAGACACACAGAGAGACAGACAGACACACAGAGAGACAGACAGACACACAGAGAGACAGACAGACACACAGAGAGACAGACAGACACACCGAGAGACAGAGAGACAGACAGACACACCGAGAGACAGAGAGACAGACAGACACACCGAGAGACAGAGAGACAGACAGACACACCGAGAGACAGACAGACACACCGAGAGACAGAGACAGACAGACACACCGAGAGACAGAGACAGACAGACACACCGAGAGACAGAGACAGACAGAGAGACAGACAGACACACAGAGAGACAGACAGACACACAGAGAGACAGACAGACACACAGAGAGACAGACAGACACACAGAGAGACAGACAGACACACAGAGAGACAGACAGACACACAGAGAGACAGACAGACACACCGAGAGACAGAGACAGACAGACACACCGAGAGACAGAGACAGACAGACACACCGAGAGACAGAGACAGACAGAGAGACAGACAGACACACAGAGAGACAGACAGACACACAGAGAGACAGACAGACACACAGAGAGACAGACAGACACACAGAGAGACAGACAGACACACAGAGAGACAGACAGACACACAGAGAGACAGACAGACACACAGAGAGACAGACAGACACACAGAGAGACAGACAGACACACAGAGAGACAGACAGACACACCGAGAGACAGAGACAGACAGACACACCGAGAGACAGAGACAGACAGACACACCGAGAGACAGAGACAGACAGACACACCGAGAGACAGACAGACACACCGAGAGACAGACAGACACACCGAGAGACAGAGACAGACAGAGAGACAGACAGAGAGACAGACAGACACACAGAGAGACAGACAGACACACAGAGAGACAGACAGACACACAGAGAGACAGACAGACACACCGAGACAGAGAGACAGACAGACACACCGAGAGACAGAGAGACAGACAGACACACCGAGAGACAGAGAGACAGACAGACACACTGAGAGACAGACAGACACACTGAGAGACAGACAGACACACTGAGAGTCAGACAGACACACTGAGAGTCAGACAGACACACTGAGAGACAGACAGACACACTGAGAGACAGACAGACACACTGAGAGACAGACAGACACACTGAGAGACAGACAGACACACTGAGAGACAGACAGACACACTGAGAGACAGACAGACACACTGAGAGACAGACAGACACACTGAGAGACAGACAGACACACTGAGAGACAGACAGACACACTGAGAGACAGACAGACACACTGAGAGACAGACAGACACACTGAGAGACAGACAGACACACTGAGAGACAGACAGACACACTGAGAGACAGACAGACACACTGAGAGACAGACAGACACACAGAGAGACAGACAGACACACAGAGAGACAGACAGACACACTGAGAGACAGACAGACACACTGAGAGACAGACAGACACACTGAGAGACAGACAGACACACTGAGAGACAGACAGACACACTGAGAGACAGACAGACACACTGAGAGACAGACAGACACACCGAGAGACAGACAGACACACCGAGAGACAGACAGAGAGACAGACAGACACACCGAGAGACAGACAGAGAGACAGACAGACACACCGAGAGACAGACAGAGAGACAGACAGACACACCGAGAGAGAGATAGAGAGACAGACAGACACACCGAGAGACAGAGAGACACAGACACACCGAGAGACAGAGAGACACACAGACACACATGCACAGAGACACAGAGACACACATGCACAGAGACACAGAGACACACATGCACAGAGACACAGAGACACACATGCACAGAGACACAGAGACACACATGCACACATGCACAGAGACACAGAGACACACATGCACAGAGACACAGAGACACACATGCACAGAGACACAGAGACACACATGCACAGAGACACAGAGACACACATGCACAGAGACACAGAGACACAGAGACACACATGCACAGAGACACAGAGACACAGAGACACACATGCACAGAGACACAGAGACACACATGCACAGAGACACAGAGACACACATGCACAGAGACACACATGCACAGAGACACAGAGACACACATGCACAGAGACACAGAGACACACATGCACAGAGACACAGAGACACACATGCACAGAGACACACATGCACAGAGACACACATGCACAGAGACACACATGCACAGAGACACACATGCACAGAGACACACATGCACAGAGACACACACACACAGACACACAGACACAGAGACACAGAGACACAGAGACACACACACACAGACACAGAGACACAGAGACACAATGCACAGAGACACAGAGACACAGAGACACAATGCACAGAGACACAATGCACAGAGACACAGAGACACAATGCACAGAGACACAGAGACACACATGCACAGAGACACAGAGACACACATGCACAGAGACACAGAGACACACATGCACAGAGACACAGAGACACACATGCACAGAGACACAGAGACACACATGCACAGAGACACAGAGACACACATGCACAGAGACACAGAGACACACATGCACAGAGACACAGAGACACACATGCACAGAGACACAGAGACACACATGCACAGAGACACAGAGACACACATGCACAGAGACACACATGCACAGAGACACACATGCACAGAGACACACATGCACAGAGACACACATGCACAGAGACACACATGCACAGAGACACACATGCACAGAGACACACATGCACAGAGACACACATGCACAGAGACACACATGCACAGAGACACACATGCACAGAGACACACATGCACAGAGACACACATGCACAGAGACACACATGCACAGAGACACACATGCACAGAGACACACATGCACAGAGACACACATGCACAGAGACACACATGCACAGAGACACACATGCACAGAGACACACATGCACAGAGACACACATGCACAGAGACACACATGCACAGAGACACACATGCACAGAGAGACACATGCACAGAGACACACAGGCACAGAGACACAGAGACACATGTACAGAGACACAGAGACACAGAGACACACATGCACAGAGACACAGAGACACACATGCACAGAGACACAGAGACACAGAGACACAGACACACAGACACACAGAGACACAGAGACACAGACACACAGACACACAGAGACACAGACACACAGAGACACAGAGACACAGACACACATAGACACAGAGACACATAGACACAGACGCACATAGACACAGACACACATAGACACAGACACACAGACACACAGAGACACAGAGACACAGAGACACAGAGACACAGAGACACAGAGACACACATGCACAGAGACACACAGACACACATGCACAGAGACACAGAGACACACATGCACAGAGACACAGAGACACACATGCACAGAGACACAGAGACACACATGCACAGAGACACAGAGACACACATGCACAGAGACACAGAGACACACATGCACAGAGACACAGAGACACACATGCACAGAGACACAGAGACACACATGCACAGAGACACAGAGACACACATGCACAGAGACACAGAGACACACATGCACAGAGACACAGAGACACAGAGACACACATGCACAGAAACACAGAGACACACATGCACAGAGACACAGAGACACACATGCACAGAGACACAGAGACACACATGCACAGAGACACAGAGACACACATGCACAGAGACACAGAGACACACATGCACAGAGACACAGAGACACACATGCACAGAGACACAGAGACACACATGCACAGAGACAGAGACACACATGCACAGAGACACAGAGACACAGAGACACAGAGACACACATGCACAGAGACACAGAGACACAGAGACACACATGCACAGAGACACAGAGACACACATGCACAGAGACACAGAGACACACATGCACAGAGACACAGAGACACACATGCACAGAGACACAGAGACACACATGCACAGAGACACAGAGACACACATGCACAGAGACACAGAGACACACATGCACAGAGACACAGAGACACACATGCACAGAGACACAGAGACACAGAGACACACATGCACAGAGACACAGAGACACACATGCACAGAGACACAGAGATACACACATGCACAGAGACACAGAGATACACACATGCACAGAGACACAGAGACACGCGCACAGAGACACAGAGACACAGAGACACACGCACACGCACGCGCACAGAGACACAGAGAGACACGCACACGCACAGAGACACAGAGACACACGCACACGCACAGAGACACACGCACACGCACAGAGACACACGCACACGCACAGAGACACACGCGCACGCACAGAGACACACACGCACGCACAGAGACACACGCACAGAGACACACACACACACACACACACACACACACACACACACACACACACACACACACACACACACACACACACACACACACACACACACAGAGAGACATAGACACACACACACAGAGACAGAGAGACACAGGGGCACCTGGCTTTGCACACACACAGAGAAAGTGCATCTGGGGTAAATTAACAGGGGAAGAAAAGATCAAGGGGATGGGGGAAGATGAGAGATGATGGTGAACAGCTGTTTTGAAGATCTGCAGGGAGGAGTGGGATTGAAGGGAGTGAGGGAGTTGGTTCCAGGGGCGAGAGAAAAGGGGAATCAAAGAGTGAAGGTGAGCAGAGAGCCTAGATTTTGGCAGTTTAACCATAAAAGGGTTGCTGGCAGATCTTGTGCGACCTGTAGGAATATTTGGGGGACAGAGCACAGACAGAGCTGGGGAACCTAGGCCGGATAGGAGTCGGTGGAAGATAGAAAGACCACTAAACCTGCCTGCGGTGAGCTGAGTAAATGAAAGGCCCTCGGAGTTAGCTTCATCGCGGGAGATTCCAATGATTCTGAAAGCTTTGGTTTCAACAGCGTGAAGCCGAGCTAGGTGTGAGGCCGGAGCACCGGCCCAGAGGGGAGACCAGTATTCCATTGAGCTGCGGATGAAAGCCTTGTATGTGGTGAGGAGCTCAGGTGTGCCAAGGAAGGACCTCGTACGACGGAGGATGCCCAGTCGGCGACTGGCTTTGGAGGCCAGCTTGGAAATGTGATTTTCCCAGGAAAGATCATGGCAGATAGTGAGACCCAAAAAGCTTGAGTGACAGAACTTCTTGGAGAGGATTGTTGAGAAAGTAGATGGGAGGGTTGTCCAGTCAGTCTTTTCGGAGAGACATAGAAAGAGTGTTAGATTTGTCAGGATTGAAAGGCATGTTCCACTTGTTTGACCAGTCTGTCATTTTGTCCAGGTCTGCAGAGAGTGAGGAGGCTGCAGACAAATATTTGAACACTGGAACACAAATTGTCTTATTGGCACTTCCAAAAACCCCAAGTGAGCAGTATGTGGCCAAACTCTTACGCCATCTCAACCAGTCAAAATTTCCACTCATGTTTTCAGGGCAGGACAACTTCAGGATTATTCTTCTTCCAATAAATACCCATATCCTTTTTCTCAAGATATACTGTGTGAAGTTATATACTGATATATATATATACTATTATATTTTATACTATTATATTATATACTCAAGATATACTGAACAACAACATGCATTTTAAGGTCATTTTCCCTGCAAGAGCGGGGGTTAGCCTTGCGGTCCCCATGACAATCTTCTCCATTTTGCCCTATTTTCTGCATCTCTCCTTGTTAACCCCCTTGCCCGCATTTCTTCTTCCATCATCTTCAGCCAAGTCTTTCTCGGTCTTCCCCGTCCTCTACTTCCTTCTACATTCATTTCCATCACTCTTCTTAACCAGTCACTTTCATCCTTCCTCAACACATGACCAAACCATCTCAACCTGTTTCTCTTCACAGCATCCATCACAGGCTCTATTCCCATCATCTTTCGCAATTCATCATTTGTCTTCCTCTCTCTCAACGATACTCCGCACATCCACCGAACCATTCGCATTTCCACCCTTTCCAGCCTTCGTTGCTGCTCTACGTTCATTACCCATGTCTCGCTCCCATAAATCATAACACTTCTCACACATGCAGCATACACCTTTCCCTTCAGCTTCAACGACACTCCCCTCCTCGTCAGCACGCCACTCAGTTCCCAAAACTTCTTCCATGCACATCTCACTCCAGCAACCGTTGCCGAGTCTGATCCACCTTCTCCATTCAGCATGTCTCAGAGGTAGCAAAATGTTTTCACACCTTCCAGCTTCACGCCGTCTCCAAGATCCAACTCAACATTTCCTCCATCTGCAGCTCCCTCTGTGCACACCTTACATTTGAATGTAGCTGCCACACTGGTTAATGACCCTCTCAGACCACTGCATTTTTAATGAACCCACTCAGCGCACTTTGTACATTGAATGGAGTGCACTCCGACACCCTTCCTGCACACACAGCACATGGCCACTTCCCAGTTCTTTCCACCTCACCACATGCTTTACCACTTGCCATCACCTTCATCTTTCCGATATTCACCTTCAGACCTTTTGTCTCCATACATTCCTTCCACTTGTTCATCTTTTCCTTCAGTCCATCCATACTTTCCGCAATCAACACCAGATCATCTGCATACAACAACTCCCACGGTAAACCCTCCTTTACGTTCTGAGCCAGCACCTCCATCACAGCTACAAATAGGAGTGGACTTGGTACCGACCCCTGATGCACTCCCACCTTCACCTCAAACTCACCACTGTTCCCGGCCTTCGTCCTTACAGCTGTGCGTGCTCTTTTGTACATTGCCATCACTACTCTGATCAACCATTCCTCCACTCCTAACTTCATCAATGCCCATGTCAATACTTCGCGTGGAACCCTATCGAATGCTTTCTCCAGATCAACAAACCCAAGAAACAACTTCTTCCTCTTCTCCATGTACTTCTGCTGCAACTGCCTCACAATAAAGAACGCGTCTGTCGTGCCTCTTCCTGGCATAAATCCAAACTGCATTTCGTCGATCCTCACCTTCTTCCTTATCCTCCTCTCCAACACCCTTTCCAATACCTTCATTCCAAAATAACTTTATCGCTCAGTACGAGCCACACTCCAGAGGGTCATAGTTCCCCTTGTATAGAGGGACGAGGGTACTCAGTTCCCAATCCACTGGAATGCCACCTTGTTTCACCACCAGATTACAGATCTCTGTCATTCTCTACACACCCCAACTTCCTGCTGCCTTCAACATATCTCCCACAACTCCCGTCGGCCCTCTCGCTTTTCTACTCCATTGCTTTTATCGCTTCCTCAACTTCCTTCTCTGTTATCTTCTCTGCCGGTCCTAAAACTGGGTTACTCTCTATGTTGCCATCCCATTCATTCTCTGTATTCAACAGCATTTCCATATATCTTTTCCATCTTCCTTTAATTCCATCTGGGTCCACAACGATTTGTCCCACTTCATCCTTCAAGCAACTCACCCCCATCACATCACACCTCTCTTTCGCTATCTGCTTTGCAATCCTGAATATACCGCTCTCTAACCGTCTTCCGAATCCAAGCGTTCTCCGAACATTTTCCAACATGCCTCATGCGCCTTTGCTACCTCTTTCTTTACAGCCTTCTTAGCTGCCTTATAACTTTCATGCTCTGCTTTTTCTGCTCCCGTACCCTTCGCCTTCTGCCACTCCTTGAACTTCTTCCTCTTCTCGTCAATCCTCGTTCCAACTTCATCATCCCACCACCGTGTTTCCGAGTGCTTCGGTGGTCCATTTGTCCATCCACATACCTCACCAACGGCTCCCAACAGACTATCTTTCATTGACATCCAACCACTTTCAGGCTCAACCACATCATCCTCTGCCCTACTCAGCCTCTCTTTTAATGCCTCCCTTACTGTCACCTCTTTCATCCTCCACACCTTCATTCTCGGTTGGTACTTCACCTGCCGAGCTCTCCTCGCAGCTTTCACCCTTATGTCGCAGACAACCAAGTGGTGCTGTGAAACAGCCTCCTCCCCTGGGATCACCTTTGTGTCCCGGAGGTGCCCCCTATCTCGCCTACGCACCATCAGGTAGTCAACGGTTGTTGTCAACATCAAGTCAACAATCCACCCCACAAGCTTATTATCCTCTTTCTGGAACTGAGTATTGCAAATCAACAAATCAGCTCCATCAGCAAACTCCAAAATCCTTTCACCTTCTCCATTTCTCACACCATATGCATAACCCCCATGAACTCCCTCAAAACCGTCCATACTCCTTCCCACATGTCCATTTAGGTCTCCTCCTCCCACAACAACTTCCTCATCTTTCACGTTTTCCATCAGCTTCACTATCGCACACCAGAACTTGTCCTTCTCTTCATCGCTCCGACCAACCTGCGGAGCATATCCCGAGATGACGTTCACCAAGCGCTTTCCAATCATCATTTTCACCATCATGAACCTATCACTCACTCTAGTCACACTCACCACACTGTCTACAAACTCCTCAGAAAACAGGACACTAACACCATCCACGCCCTCCGGGCACCCTTGCCACACAAACTTGTATTTCTGTCCCTGCCTACCCTTCACCATTCTCACACCACTTCCCTTCCATCTCGTCTCTTGCACACAACATGTGTCCACTCTTCTTCTGACCAATACTTCCACCACTTCTCCTGATCTCCCTGTCATTGTCCCTACATTCCATGTCCCAAACCTCAGAAACCGATCTCCACTTTGGGCTGTACCCTGCCCATATGTAGTTGTAATTGTCATGGTTCTCTTTTTGAGGCAATGTATTTATGGCCGGATGCCCTTCCTGACGCCAACCCTCAAAGCCGCCTCTTACTGCTTCTTGCAGGGATACGGTGTACCTATTCTAAACCAGGGTACAGACCGGGAACTCTGAACGATTGTATCTGCGCATGAATTCCAAGGACACAGTCGTGGCCAAAAATATTGGCATCCTTGCACCTTTTTCAAATAATGCACCATTTCTTCCAAAAAATTGTTGAAATTAAAAAATATTTTGGTGTCCACATATGTATTTCTTTGGTTTGCAGTGGAACAAAACAAAAAAGCTGAAAAAATTACGAAATCTGAGCTTATTCCACACAGAAATCCGAAAATGGCCCGGACAATATTATTGGCACCTTTTAGAAGTTGTTTGAAACGATTAGATTTCAAGCACGTGATTTTCCTTTACTTTGAAATTGAACTCACTTGTGGTGGGTTGCAGGTGCCTGCAATATAAAAGTCACTCATTCAACCAGTTTGAATAGAGAAAAGGAGTCATTCTGGTGTTTTGTGACACTGTGTACCGCAAAGAGCATGGAGAAAAGAAAGAAAACCGGAGAATTGTCTGAGGTCAGACAGGATTGTAGCCAAGCATGGGCAATCTCAAGGCTACAAGTCCATCTCCAGAGACCTTGTTGTTCCTGTGTCCACCATACGCAATGTTATCAGGAAGTTTAAGGCCCATGGCACTGTAGCCAACCTCCCTGGACGTGACCGCAAGAGCAAACTTGATTGAAGATTGCAGCGAAGGATTGTTCGAATGGTTGAGAAAGCACCTCGATCAACTGCCAAACATATTCAAGCTGAACTTCAGACATAAGGTACGACAGTTTCAACTCACACCATCCGTCGCCAACTCGATGAAGGGGGGGTTCTATGGTAGGAAACCCAGGAGGACTCCACTGCTGAGGAGAGACAGAGAGAGACAGAGAGAGACAGACAGAAGTTTGCCAAAACACACCTGAACAGTGAACAAGCCACAATCATCCTGGGAGAATGTCCTGTGGACAGATGAGACCACATTAGAGTTTTTGGTGAAGCACATCTCTATGTTTACAGAAAACAAAATGAAGCCTTCAAAGAAAAGAACACCTTCCCTATAGTCAAACATGGAGGAGGTTCAGTGATGTTTTGGGGTTGCTGTGCTGGCTCTGGCACTGGGTGTCTTGAATGTGTGCATGGCATCATGAAATCAGGAGATTACCAAGACATTTTGGAGCTCAATGTTGAACCCAGTGTCAGAAAGCTGGGTCTCCGTTGAACGTCATTGGTCTTGCAGCAGGACAGTGACCCCAAACACACTTCAAAAAGCACCCAGGAATGGTTCAAGACAAAACGCTGGACTATTCTGAAGTGGCCAGCAATGAGTCCAGATCTAAATCCCATTGAACACCTGTGCGGAGATCTGAAAACAGCAGATGGGAGAAGTCACCTTCAATTCTGGGAGAACTGCAGCAGTTTGCACAAGAAGAGTGGACCAAACTGCCAGTGGAGAGGTGGAGGAAGCTCATTCTATGCTATAGGAAGTGCTTGACTGCACTGCACGTTATTTTGTCCAAAGACTGTGCTACCAAATATTAAGTCTTGGGTGTCAATAATTTTGTCAATGCCATTTCTTTTTATTTTCTGATTTAAAAGGATATAATAAGTTCTGAATTCAAAACAAAGGTTCTGCAATATTAACAGTGAAATAAAGAATTGTGGAGAACAAATACTTTTGTCAATTTCAACTTACTAGTACACCCGCAGACTCCGGGAGGGGCAGGAAGGGTCATTCCTCTTTGGGGAACATAGATTACAGTCGATCTATGGGCGGGTCTCAAGAACATTGGGTGTGTGTCATTTACCAAGTTTCTTGTGAAGAGATAACCAAGTGGTTTAAGCATTTGAGCAAGCACTCCATTCAAAACCGTTAAGGAACGGCTGGCTTGGCAAGCGCTAGCTAGCTGCTTGGTAAAGGAGCACAACCCGAGCTTCTCCCTTTAAGTTTCGTATGCAAGAGCAGGAGCGAGTTTCAAAAGTTCGCTACGAAAAATGCTATGGTAGCAGAAGAAAGGGCCATGTTATTAACCTAACATTTGTGGGTTATATAGAGTATAGTAGATCTTCGCTCAGTTCTGCAAGTAAACCTTACTTCACGGATGTCGGGATTCCTCCAAATTTCTTCATTTAGTGTTGTAAAGAGCATTAGCGACTGTTTAAAAAGCTAAGCATACATCTTTGTGGTGTATAATAGTTTTACTTCCTGTAGAAACCGTTGCTCCCATGGAAACGCCATTATCTTACTATAATTCACCAAATGTCCGTCTGTTCGAAGGTACCGTAAAAACTGCTGAACCGATCTCAACAATATTTTGGGTGGATAATCCTGGGATCTCCAGGAGTAAAATAGGCCATTTAGTTTTCCCAATTTCAGCTTTGGTCTCCAGCATTCTCAGGTTTGGACTCCCACATAACATTCGTGTTCGCATAACGTTCATTGTGACGATGTGACGATGTATGTGTTCACGGTAGTGTTTGACGTGACGATGTGAACGTAATTTCGTAATGTTTTTCGTTTCGTAATCCTTTAATGAACGTTTAATGCCCTTCGATGTCCGGGGCCGCACGCTCGCTACACTGGACGGGCCAGTGTGTACCTTGCCCTTCGCCATCGGGCTCGGGTAAACCTCTGAGCCCCATCCATGATGGGGATTGGGGCTTGAGACAGTGTCCCACAAACGAGGAATTCCCAGTAAGCACGAGTCATCAGCCTGCGTTGATTAAGTCCCTGCCCTTTGTACACACCGCCCGTCGCTACTACCGATCGGACGGTTTGATGAGATCCTCGGATCAGCCCCTGCACGGGCCGTTCTCGGCTCGTGCCGGTGCACCGAAAAGATGAGCGAACTTGACTGTCTCGAGGAAGTAAAAAGTGTAACAAGGTTTCCATAGGTGAACCTGCGGAAGGATCATTATCGGGACATGAGAGCAAGCGAGACGTACGTGGTACGTGATCGTCCATGTACTGTTTAGCCATGTACTGTTTAGATTTTGATGATTTGCATGTGATATGATTTAACGGATGTTTATATGAATCGTTTAAAATAAAAAAGCCTTCAATTTCTGATATTTTACCTTTTCATTTGGGCTTCCCAATTGAAGCCCCGCCCATAGGGCGGGTACCGTTGCTCGTAACTATAAGTTATTTATACATGTTATCACTGAGGAAAAATGCTTTGGGGAAGTGGGACATTATTAGTATTAATATTGGTTTGTAATAACATTAACAATATGCGATTATCATTAATTTTGTTATTAAAAGTGTCTTTGGAAAAACGCCACTATAAATCTTTTTCTTTGGACAAACACCACGATAAAGCTAATTTAACATTTATATACACCTTAACGTGCAACCCCATTGACTGCAATGGTGGGCAAACACGCTCGGGGAGGGGAGGGGGGGTGGGGGCAAATGAATGCACTACAACCTTCATTGTGTAACCCTTTGTCCTCCTGTCAAGTTTGGTTCAGATTGGATAAGTAACGACAAAATGTATTGGCATCAAAAATTCATCAGACAGCCAGACACAAATGTTGTATTTTAATATGATTTTTAGAGAAAATTGTGTCATTTGAAAAAAGTGCAAGGGTGCCAATATTTTTGGCCACGACATTGTAATTTAAGCCGTGATCCAATCAACAAGGCCCATGTTATTCGGACTGGATGAACGAATAAGCAAACCTGAAGCAGCGTAACTTTGTTCGTCCTGCTCGAGATGTCCTTGAAACGAAACATGGCGGCCAATGACAGACTCACCTTTGTGCAAAGGTATCCTTTATGTAACTATTTCAAAATACCTGCTTATAGTTTAGTCTGCGACTGTTGCTTCCTCAGGTAACTCCCACCATCCCCCTACTGTAAAACTACACATTTGCTTTCCGATTCACGTTCAAGATCTATATAAATTCAATTGAAATTAAGTTGTTCCTTTATCATAAACTGACGTTTGTAGACAGATAGATATTGAGACCAAATCGACCAATTGCTTCACCCCACTTTTTTGCTTCGTGCGTGTGTGGGGTAACACAAATTTTGTGGGCATGCGTTTGCAGCATGTGTCCGATACGTCACGTGGTTAAGACCAGGCAGTGTTGATACTGACTCGCGTGTGCCAGACACTGTTCACTAAAAATCCATAGATTTCTCAAAGGTGTAACATTAAATGTCATTTTCACTCACAAAGAGCGTGTCGTGGTATGAATGGCATCCATGATGGCGGAATGTCACATGGTCCTTTATAAAATTCCTTTCATTGGTTTTGTGCTGCTTTCCTTGTTTCGCTGCTGCTTGTTTTTGCCTCCAAAAAATTGTCCATCTCTGTGATTGTGCGCTCTTTTAGGCACTCCTGAGTTCATGGCGCCCGAGATGTACGAGGAGCACTACGACGAATCCGTGGACGTGTACGCCTTCGGCATGTGCATGTTGGAAATGGCTACGTCCGAATACCCGTACTCCGAGTGCCAGAATGCAGCGCAGATATACCGGCGCGTCACTAATGTGAGTGAGCGCTTGGGTGTCTGTCTACCTTGTACCGAGTGGGGACTTCCTCGCTCCCTTTAGTTTAACTCCCTTGAACCACCCGGCGAGTCCCGGAAGCCTTCTTTTTGTTTGGTTTTTGTTTGTTTGTTTATTTATTTATATTTATTTGTTTATTTATTTATAATTTATTTATTACCTTCGCCACCAAAGGTGGATGGACATTAGGATTTTTTTTTTTAGTGATTCTTCGCCATTGGGAGATCGGGGCAAAAACTACTACTGTGTTCAAAAAGTATCTGACCTTTATTTTTCGTGCGTAAAAAAAAAAAGAAGCTAGGGAGGCGTTGATTGGTGCACGTATGTAGGCGATCCTAATGCGCACGCATGAATTTTTTTCCACCTGCAGAAGCTGTCATTCGACGGCAGACCGCCGATGAGTGAGGACATGTAAGTGAGCGCCGTCGGATTTTCGTTTTTGACAAAATGACGGAAAAACTTGAACAACGCTACTGCATCAAATTTTGTGTAAAGCTTGGCGATTCCCAAGTGGAAACGATCCGCAAGATTCAACACCGTTCATTCCATTATGAAGGAGGATTTGGGCTTCAGGAGGATCTCAGCGAAGTTCGTACCAAAGCTGCTAACGATTGAGCAGAAGCAACTCAGTTTGGAGATCGCACAGGACATGCTGGAGACTGTGAACAGCGATCCCAGCTTCCTCAACACAGTGATCACTGGCGATGAGTCCTGGGTTTATGGGTACGACCCAGAAACCAAGTTGCAGTCATCACAATGGAAGCATCCAACATCCCCGAGGCCAAAAAAAGCAAGGCAGGTCCGCAGCAATGTCAAAGTCATGCTGACCGTCTTCTTCGACTCCAGAGAAGACATCATGCGGAATGCGACGGACCAGCTGCGCGCCATTCCAAAAGAGGCGTTCCAGCGCTGCTTCCGACAGTGGCAGAACCGTTGGGAGAAGTGTGTGGCAGCCCAAGGGGACTACTTTGAACGAGATTATTATAAAAAAATTTTTATCTGGATGCGAGTATCTTTTATGAACAAAGGTCGGATACTTTTTGAACACACTACGTATACATAGCAGGATATCTCAAAAAGTTATGGATGGATTTGGACGAAACTTGTTGGACCGGTTGTGTGTGTGACAAGGAAGAATCGATTCAATTTTGGTGAAGTTCGGAATATGGATTCAGCTAGTAGAATTTTAAAAGTGATTCTTCACCATTGAGTGATATGGCCAACCAGGCGGTGGTAAGCTCTCTACTAAGTGTTGTTCTAGTTTATTTATTTACGTATAGCCGGTAACGACACTACCCTAAAGGTTGGAGGGACTGTGGGCACACAGCGGCATACTTTCACGAAATACATTTCATGATGGCCACGAGCAAACGTCCAACATTGGGTAGGCGTTATACCTGGCTTAATGTCCCACCCAGAAGCGCACTCGATGTGAAGCACCAGGGTGGCGGCTTGCATGCAAATTGGAAATTTTACTCTGATTGGACAACTCAAGGTTGAGTTCGCTACCCGTGAGCTATCCTGTCCACGCCCTTGATGACATTTGATGTAAAAGTGCAACTCCTGCAATGAAAACTTTGGAATGCCATTGATTCGTATGTTGCTTGGTCCATGTGAACTTTGTTTCCTTTAAGTTTACCTCATTGGAAGTGTTTGTGATTGTGTGAGCACTCCTAACGATGTACCACCGTTGTGCAGGGTGTCAAACCAGCCAGCTTCGTTAAGGTGGCCTTTCCCGAAGTGAAGGACATCATCGAAGGTTGCATTCGGCAGAGCAAACAGCACCGGTGAGTTGTGCCCCGTTTCCATAAGCGAAATGCACCGAATAGACACATCACCATCGCGACCGCCATTTTCGGAGATTTGTCCATCCTCACTACGTCGTCTCAAAATGCCTCCCGTAAAGTCACGCACGTCGTACACGGCAGCTTTTCAGTCGGAGGTTAAGTTCGCCGAAGAAAATGGCGGGGATATGGCTGCACACAGGAAATGCGCCATCAGGGAGAACTGTTCTCAGGACCACCAATCAAACCAATAAGGCTAATCGCGGCTGCAAAGCCAGGTGGACAAACCTTGAGAACAAGTTGAACATGTGTTGACTCTGTGCCGCTTGCCGAGGATTTAAAACTGCAGCCGAGACTACAGGCCAAACAAATCGCACCTGATTTGGGCGTTCAAAAAGTTTCGCAGGTGAGGTTGGCCAACATCCACAAATCGGTATCCAAACGGTCCTCCCGGATCTTCATTTGATATGTCGGACGTGATCAACATGTAGGACGAGGTGCCGTTGACATTTGATATTCCAAAGGACAGAGCATCTGTCCGTCTGATCAGTCCCACCTGTGGTTTTCCAGACTTTTTTTCGTGCCTCCGTCCCCGAAGGTGGCTGGAGGCATTGTTTTCGGGTTGTCTGTCCGTACGTACACCGTCCATATGAGCTAAAACACGTTTATCTCAGCAACTACATGGTCAGTTGAGACGAAACTTTCATGGCAGGAGCGACCCTTAGGCAGAATGTTTTGATGACGATTGTGACGTCATAGGTCACGTGGTATGGCAGCCATCTTGGATTAAACGCAAATAATAATTTTAAAAAATTCTCGGAAACCGATGAATGGAATAATTTGAAACCTGGCACATTGTCAAGTGATGTGAAGTGGTATAAACATGATAATAATGACATAGGTGAAGTGGTATACACAACAACAACAACAACAACAGGCATTTTAAGGCCATTTTCCCTGCAAGTGCGGGGGTTAGCCAAAAAACATAAGACAGGTGAAGACATGAACACAAAAGACATAGGTGAGGTGGTATACCAGCCAAAAAATGTTTTAATCAAATACCTTATCCTAAAAATCTGAAATTGCATGCATATGATCTATGACCCATTTGTATTGAAATAAAAAATGTATGACATCATCGGTCACATGGTTTGGCAGCCATATTGGATTTAACCTAAAACCCTAAAAAAAATCTCCCAAATCGATCGACTCAAAACTTTGCGTGTCATGATTATGATGTCGGTCACATGGTTTTGGCAGCCATATTGGATAGAAAAACGAACCTTATCTGATCAACACTAAACTTCACAAACGTGATCCCCTTCCTCATACATATGCAGAGTGTACATTTTTGATTGTAATATGTCACTTGGTTTGGCAGCCATATTAGCTTGAAAGGCGATATTTGAAAAACCACCTTCTCCCAAACCGCTTCACCAATCAATATTAAGCCTGTCGTGTCTGGTAAAAATGTGATACTTGAGAACAGCTCAAGGGATTCGAATCAAACTTGTTTATTTTTAGGACAGTGACCGAGGGCATCTACCCATTGTCACGGGTAGGGACTATGCGGAGGCATATTGGGGATGGCCGCATTGCTCTGGTTTTTTTTCTGTACCCTTTAACATATTAAGCTGAAGCTTGCTTGCTACCTGGCTTTATTATCATAAGTTACAGATCAAGTTCGAGTTTCAGGGTGTTTCATCAATTTAAAAAAAGTTGTTAAAAAATCAAAAAACATTTGTGGTCCCAGTAGGGGAAAAAGTTTTTCTCAAAGTTGCAAAGCAATTCTCGCTCTTGTTTTAAATACTCTAGCTCTATATGATAATAAACATGTTGAACATCGATTTACATCCCTAATGTTTCCCAAAGGTCTCCCGCAAAGTTGTTCATATAGTATGCACAAAACAGCTCATTGATATTTATGACTGGAAGTAATCGGTACCTACTTCAGGTGTCAGGGAGGAATTAACACCTGTTCTGACTGACGGTTCTACTCTACTGTAGTTGATCTCACTTCGTCTTGTACTCCAAATCGACTCGTCTATGAATGAAGGAAAGAAAAATGGGGGAATTAGCCAATTCAACTTGTACATTAGTCCACGTCGACTTGTATGCTGAAAAGTATGGTAAACCCGATTTGATGCTCTCAGTAGCACGCGACATCGAAGGAAGGTGTCTTTGCATATTGGAGTGGATGGACCCCGTGGCAGACGGTGGCCTCTGCTTGTGGACGGAAGTTGGGGTTCGGATCTCCTCATGTTAATTATTAAATTTCCTGGTTGTTGTTGTTGTTGTTGTTGTTGTTGTTGTTGTTTTGTTTGCAGCCCGTGGCTGCTAGCTCCATCACTTTCTGGAAGCGCGGCCGTGCCAGTAATGCAGAGCCCCCGTTACCAGTAAGCTGGTACTCATTTTGCTGACCTCGGAAGGATGACGGGCTGAGTCAACCCAATTGGTGTTATTTCAACGTCATGACAGGGTCTCAAACTCAATACCCTAGGAAATTAAGCCAGCCAGCCACCTTAACCATTAAGCCAAAACCGGGTCTAAATTAATTAGTGTCGTACATCCAGTGAGGGGAAGGTTGGTTTCTGTTCGCCAAAATTTGCCTGTTTTGATCTAGTTAATTATTTTATTACCTACGCCACCGAAGGCGGGCGGAGGTTATGTTTTCACCCCTCCCTGTTTGTCTGTTTGTTAGTGAGCAGGATATCTAAAAAGGTTGTGGATGGATTTTGACGAAACTTGGTGGACAGGTTTGGGTGTGTGACAACGACAAATTGATTGGATTTTGGTGAAGATCCACATCCTGTAGGATTTTGGGGAAGATCCAGATCCGGTTGGATTTTGTTGAAGATCCAGATCCGGTTGGATTTTGTTGAAGATCCAGATCCGGTTGGATTTTGTTGAAGATCCAGATCCGGTTGGATTTTGTTGAAGATCCAGATCCGGTTGGATTTTGTTGAAGATCCAGATCCGGTTGGATTTTGTTGAAGATTCAGATCCGGTTGGATTTTGTTGAAGATCCAGATCCGGTTGGATTTTGTTGAAGATCGAGATCCGGTTGGATTTTGTTGAAGATCCGGATCCGGTTGGATTTTGTTTAAGATCGAGATCCGGTTGGATTTTGTTGAAGATCCGGATCCGGTTGGATTTCGGTGAAGATCCGGATCCAGATCCAGTTGGATTTTGGTGAAGATCCAGATCCAGTTGGATTTTGGCCGGATGCACAATTTTTTTCGTGATTCTTCGTCATTGAGAGATGGGATCAAAAACGATATATAGCAGGATATCTCATTGTTGTGGATGGATTATGACAAAACTTGGGGGAAGAGGGGTATGTGACAAGAAAAAGCCAATTACATTTTGTTGTGTGATGGACTACTGGTCTAGTTGCATATCCGGTCTATAGGTATGATTCAAAAGGTATACTGTTCAGCAAGGCGGAGGTATGTGCTCTACCAAGTGCCGTTCTAGTTGCCCTCGCTAGAGGAGAGGGTATTCCATTTGAGTCCCTTTGTCTGTCTGTCTGTTTGCTCTTCCGCACAGAATAAATATGATTTTCTCTGCAACCGGTGGTCTGATTGACAGGAAATTTTCACCAATTTCACTTCCTGTATAATTTTTTATTGATAATTATGACGGCATAGGTCACGTGATACGGGCGCCACCTTGGAAAAACCGAACAACTTTGCACCTCTATATCTCTGAAAGCGCTGCACAGAAAAAAGACGGCGCATTATAAAGAACTCTCCATGGGGAATAACATATGTTAATGATGACGTCATAGGTTCCTCCATTATGACGTCATAATTCGACAAGTACAAAATTTCATCCGATCAAGATGAAATTTCTTGAGCATCATCTTGGGATAAATTGGTGGAGGGAAAAAAAATAATGATTTCATCGGTCACGTCATTCGGCCACCATATTTGTTTTAACACAAATTTAATTTTGCCTGTTGTTTAAAATGCCTGTTTTGTTTGTCCGATAGCCTTTAAAACACTATAAAACGTCCTGGCGAAGGTCTGCAATTTCTGATTGCTCTTTCTTGTTATATATTGTTTTGTCTGTCATGATTGCCACCATGTTCTGACACAAAACAGATACTCCATCAAAGACCTTCTGGGCCACGCATTCTTTGCCGAAGATCCTTCTGTGCGGGTAGAGCTTGCGGAGGAGAACGACGGCTCGAAGACTGTGCTGAACCTGTGGCTGCGGGTGGAGGATCCCAAAAAGCTGAAGGGGAAGCACAAAGACAACGAGGCCATTGAGTTCAGCTTTGACCTGGAACGAGATGTTTCTGAGAATGTCGTGCAGGAGATGGTAGGGACCATTTTGTCTTGCGCAACTTTACATCAACCTATCCTCTTTCTAATACTTGAGTGACTGAAGCTGGTATTTTGTGACTTGTGCTCTGTGCAGGTTAGCTCTGGCTTTATTCATGAGAGTGACGTGAAGGTGGTGGCCAAAGCCATGCGAGACAGGGTGGCAATGATCAGAAGGCGCAGTGAGGAGATGCGGCTCGCACGAGGCGATTGCGGCCAAAGTAAGACTTTGGCTCAAGTGCCTGGTCTGATCCAGTCTGCTCAGATGACGTCACACAACCGGACTCCGTCGCAAACTCTCTCGTCCAACCAGCCTCAGAGGATGCCGAACGTACAACAACCCCAAATGCCTGTCCAAATGGTGATGGCGCATCCTCAAGCCCCTGTGCTCGTCGACGTGTCCTTGGTGCAAATGGCGGGTCAGGGTGGCTACCAGCCTCAGCCACCTTCGACACAAACTCATATGTCTGCTGCGCAGGGGAACTCACAGGCCTTCTTGGAGCCCGAGGCTGTGAAGCAAGCTCTGAACGCGATTCAGGCACAAAGGCAGGAACAAGGGCAGCTGCCATTGTCTTCGGTCCCCATGAACGAAACGCAGATGTACGTCATTGTTTCGAGCAAGAACTCGTCATCTGGCAGCGTTTCTGTGCCCGTCAATTCCCAGCCGGAGAGGGAGGGTGATGGCGATGGGACCTGGCGTCACACAGGTGGGAAGTTGTTGAATGTGATTGGTAGTTGACAGGTTCCGTCACTGTCCTAATGTTTGGTTTGGTTTTGTGGCATATATGCACCCCTAACCGCTGTGGTCACTATGTGCGTAGTTGAGCTGGAGCCAACCGGTGTGACTGTTGGGCAACATGGGGAGCCGTACATACATCAGCCGTACACAAACCCACAAGAGATATCTACCGGGATTCTTCAGCTGGAGAATGGATCATCATGGGTGCAGCTCTCTTCGTCTGTGAGCTCGTCACAGCAAACTCCACTTCCTGCCGTATGTGTGCATTGTACCCTGCTGGCCTTCATGGCTGTGCAGCGCAGACTTTAATTTCAAAATGCAATATCCCGTCTCCCTCCCATCCACTGCTGCACGCCCACCTCTTATCCCCGCCCTCACCTCTTATCCCCGCCCTCACCTCTAATCCCCGCCCTCACCTCTTATCCCCGCCCTCACCTCTTATCCCCGCCCTCACCTCCTATCCCCCGCCCCCTCCTCCTTTCCCCCGCCCCCACCTTCTATCCCCCGCCCTCACCTCTTATCCCCGCCCTCACCTCTTGTCCCCGCCCTCACCTCTTATCCCCGCCCTCACGTCTTATCCCCGCCCTCACTTCCTTTCCCCCGACCCACCTGCTATCCCCCGACCCACCTGCTATCCCCCGACCCACCTGCTATCCCCCGACCCACCTGCTATCCCCCGACCCACCTGCTATCCCCCGACCCACCTGCTATCCCCCGACCCACCTGCTATCCCCCGACCCACCTGCTATCCCCCGCCCCACCTGCTATCCCCCGCCCCACCTGCTATCCCCCGCCCCACCTGCTATCCCCCGCCCCACCTGCTATCCCCCGCCCCACCTGCTATCCCCCGCCCCACCTCCTTTCCCCCGCCCCCACCTCCTTTCCCCCGCCCCCACCTCCTTTCCCCCGCCCCCACCCCCTTCCCCCGCTCCCACCCTCTTCCCCGCCCCCACCTCCTTTCCCCTGCCCCCACCTCCTTTCCCCTGCCCCCACCTCCTTTCCCCTGCCCCCACCTCCTTTCCCCTGCCCCCACCTCCTTTCCCCTGCCCCCACCTCCTTTCCCCTGCCCCCACCTCCTTTCCCCTGCCCCCACCTCCTTTCCCCCACCCCCACCTCCTTTCCCCCGCCCCCACCTCCTTTCCCCCGCCCCCACCTCCTTTCCCCCGCCCCCACCTCCTTTCCCCCGCCCCCACCTTCTATCCCCCGCCCCCACCTCCTTTCCCCCGCCCCCACCTCCTTTCCCCCACCCCCACCTCCTATCCCCCGCCCCCAACCTTGCACTCTGTTGGGGCACGTGAATGGTGTTCAATATTAACTTCCAGGTATTTGAAGTTGTGCATCATTGTGATATTGTTGTTTTGTCATCTTCACCATGCAGGCCCTTCCTGTATCCTCCGTGCCAGTCTCCCATCAACAGCACCAAATCGCACAAGGTCCCGTGGGGAGTTCTCAGGTAACATTGGACAACACAGACTTGCCTCGATGCCGTCTCGACGAAACCTTGAATGAAATGCGACTCGGACATGAAGCCGTGCGAATCCATCTTATTATTTCCTATACAGCGTCGAGGCTCGTGGAGGAGCTGAAGCGAAAGGGCATCAGCGGGTTAGAGCACCAATCGGTGCTTTTACACCACCTTGCCTGTTTCCATCACTCTTTGTGCAGGAAGACCGTTTATTTATTTCCTTTGCCCATACCTTTATCCATTGACTATTTACATTCCAGTATATTTACGCGCAGTGCTTCTTCCTCCTCAGAGCTTTATCTCTCGACCGTATTCGACTTTATTTGTCTTCTTTGACCCCCAAACCTGGTGTATAACGTGTATACACCAAGCCTACTCCCTGGTGTATAACGTCAACAGATATTGCTTGTTTACAGGATGGAAATTAAAGACATGCCCGTGTTGGTTATAAGGTGGTTAAGAGTTATCAATTTGGTAATTTGTTTTGACGCCATGCCCGAAGCACTCACCACGTCCTCAGCCGATACCTGGTATCTGGTTTTATCTCTCGTTTCTTCTGTTCCTTGTAGCACGGAGTTTATTACGTCAAAGCAACGTATGCCTTCCAGGTAGATCCTTTTCATTTTTGTTCTCGGCTTTCCAAGGTTTATTGCCCTTTGTCTGGAGCACGTTCCCCGCCGCCTATTGCTCCGTGAGTCGATGGCAATTTTGACCAAAGCTTTAGACTTTGTTGCTTTTTTTTTTTTGGTTGTTGTTACCGCCAAAAGGTAAGTGGATACCTCGGATCGTTTAGTGCGGCTCGGTTTTGCAACGGGCTATTTTGAACGGCGGCCTTTGATGGGTGATATCGCATGGTTTCACAGGCAGGACTGCGAACTTGACGCGAGCTCTCGCTGGCGGCACACTTCTTAGACGTCCACGTATCGTCCGTCGGCTGAAGGCTGCGGAGACAGAGACAAAGGGCGCTCCCCAATCGACCGGATTTTTTTTCGCTGTCTGCAGGTGCAGAACCCCCAGGTCACCCAGAACCAGGCCTCAGCCCAGCAACCGCAACCGCAACCGCAACCCCAACAGCAACAGCATCAGCTGGAAAAGGTGCCGGATGGTTGTGGTGTAGCCAATAGGTGTTCTGATGTGCAATGTAAAAGTTTGTGCAATGTAAAATTTTGTGCAATGTAAAAGTTTGTGCAATGTAAAATTTTGTGCAATGTAAAATTTTGTGCAATGTAAAAGTTTGTGCAATGTAAAAGTTTGTGCAATGTAAAATTTTGTGCAATGTAAAAGTTTGTGCAATGTAAAATTTTGTGCAATGTAAAATTTTGTGCAATGTAAAAGTTAGTGCAATGTAAAATTTTGTGCAATGTAAAAGTTTGTGCAATGTAAAATTTTGTGCAATGTAAAATTTTGTGCAATGTAAAATTTTGTGCAATGTAAAAGTTTGTGCAATGTAAAATTTTGTGCAATGTAAAATTTTGCATCCCAGCCCCCCCTCCCAAAATAACAACCTGGTATTGAATTAGATCATCAAAATGGCTGTTGCTGGCCTTGCCATGATGCCAGTGGGTTTTGGCTTTTTTTGTGCCTCTTGGCCTTGGGAGCGTCACGTTTTCATGCTGCCTCTGTATCTGTCCACGTGTACTTTCCTTGTGACGTTCAACACAAAACTTTTCTGAATCGCAAAACCTGGCCAGCCTCATCGGGATCTAATGTTTGCACCTAGTCCGTATGTTGATTGCCTCTCATCGCTGTGCCACTTGATTTAAGTTTTGTGAGCATTTTCTTACCGCTGTTCCTTTTGCAGCCTGTTGCACATGGCGGTGCTTCCGATTATCCGCAGCCATACGGGTGCTCATTTGACAGGTAGATGGTCTTTCTCTTTCTTTTCCACTCCACTCTGCCGGAGGAGCTGGAATATTGAGATCCATTGCGTGATGCAAGACTGCATTCCCACCTTATTTTTTTCTGCATTATTTATTTATTTTGTTTTATCGTTTGTGTTTGCTTGCTGATAGCACTTACTCCGATGCTGCATCGGGAAAGGAGATGAGTGAGAACGAAGGGATGACGTCTCTGGGACAGCACGCCGCTCGAGGGGAGCGGAAGCAGCACCGACGGACGGCACGAAGCCACTCGCGTCACGACAAGCCCTTGCGGCCCAAACTGCACATCCTGAATGTGAGTTACCGTCGATTGGTTCAATGCGACCTGTTCATGCAATTTACTATTGACAATTGGGTAGGCCTGTGCAGTCTTTAGTGTTCTCATCTGAACCAAACTGCTCATTGTGCGAGTTACGCAGGTTCAAATTCAGTTTACTATCTATTTGGCCAATGTTGACTCGTGTTAGGTAATACTCAGTAAAGCACATTGATGACCATTTGCCGCCAAAAGGTAAGCGGATGCCTCGGATCATTTAGAGTGGCTTCGTTATGCAACAGCCTATTTTGAACGATGGCCTGGGATGGTGGATGATATCCCATGGCTTCACAGGCAGGACTGCGAACTTGACGCGAGTTCTTCATGGGGGGGCCCCCTTCTTAGGCGTCCATGTACCGTCCATTGGCTGAAGGCTGTGGAGACGCGAAACAGCGTTAGCTTATTGTATTTATACAGGTAGTGGCCAAAACAATGGAGACACCAATGGAAAGTCACTTAATGAGGTGTTGGGCCACGACGTGTGGCCACCAGCGTCTGGAATTCTGCAGGAGGGATGCGGCACCATTCTTCCACGAGAAAGTCGATCAACTCTCACCTGCTCAATCGAGGTGGAAAACGCTGTCTCAGGCGTTGTTCCAGAATATCGCATAAATGCTCGATTGGGTTCACATTTGGTGACCAAGAAGGCCATGAGCATGACACTGTTATCCATATGTCATCAAACCATTAGGTGCCCACACGTGCTCTGTGGATGGTGGCATTGGGAGGGGTGGTCTCCTCTTGCAGCCATTCTTTCTATAATTATAGGCAACCAGGCCTGTGCAGCATGTTTATACATGACCCTAAGCATGCTGGCATGTTAGTTGCTTAATTAACACATCTGTACAAATTTGAAGCTGTCTAGGAAAAGTATTTGTACAAGACAGAAACCGACACTGTTTCATATAGTAGATATGTGTGTATATAGGCAGTGTCGCTGGTCACAGTAGGGTCACCAAGCTCCATTCCGAGCGCCAAGCACCACCGAGTCCAAAGACAGTTGTGCGGCTCACAGACCCACCCCATCCCTCCCTGTGATGCAATGGTTCCTGGTGCTATGCACCACAACTTCACTGGATCTGAATCCGTCATCAGGATTTAGTCCGTGGCCCGACAGGTCGTCAATCGATCTCTGAGATCTCATGGCATTCCCGAGAAGCAAGGAACTGATACGTGTGAACGGCGGCAGGATATCACGTGAAGCTGTGTTCACAGTGTGAATGACGGGATATCTCGCGAGAGCCATGAAAAAGCACAGCGCTTCGAATGTAGAAAGCAGGTCATCCTCGCTCCTTCTAGAAGATGTTTTTTGCATATGTCCTGCTGCTTTATGTGTGCTTGACTGGTGAAAGATGGGTTTTATAAATGTCATGCTCGTGAAAAAAGAAAAAATTGCACGAGAGAAAAACCGCAAATACATGGCACATCGGGCCATGAATGGAAAAGCAGGTCACAAATTATGAACCGTGAATACGTGGAATCCGCGGAACCCGCGAATACGAGGAACCCGCGAATAGCGGGGTCCGTGTGTGTGTGTGTGTGTGTGTGTGTGTGTGTGTGTGTGTGTGTGTGTGTGTGTGTGTGTGTGTGTGTGTGTGTGTGTGTGTGTGTGTGTGTGTGTGTGTGTGTGTGTGTGTGTGTGTATATACATATATATATGTACATATATATGTGTATATGTATATATACTGTATGTATATACAATATATATATATATATATATATATATATATATATATATATATATATATATATATATATATATATATGTATGTGTGTATATATAATATATATATACACACACATATATACATACATACATATACATTGTATATACATATACAGCGGGGTCCGACTGTATGTATGATGTATGTGTGTATATATATATTGTTATAGATCGCGGTTAGATGTTATAGACCGAGCGGTGGTGTAAGACCGCGACCTAACAAAACTCACCCGATTCACCCAGAACTTTGGCCGTATCGCACCGTAGCTGCTCAATGAGGGAAAAGACAAAAACGACGCAATGCAAGAGGAAAAGGAATTAAAACGAGAAGACGTACAGACGAGTAATGGGGTTTATTATTTACACACACAAGCAAAAAGGAGCAATCAAGTTTATTTACAACACATAAGACGCAGGTGACACAGTGCAAATACTAGCTTATCTACAGGCTTAACTTATCCCATGACAGAACAAACAAAAGACACTGACTCACGCGGGGAATTGCAGGAATCGCAGGATGTGGATGGCTGGAGGGAGAGGGAAGTCCAAGGGGGGTCATGCAGCACGATCGGCGCGTTTAGCAGCCGCCGTTCCTTTTCGGCCCTGCTCCAAACCGCCGCCCAGGCCCCAAGCGGCTGCCGGGTGTCGCTGCTGCTCCCGCCTCCACTTGCCTTGCCAGGCCTTGTCCCACTCGTCTGGTCCAAACCCTCCACTCTTTCTTGGTCCCTCACTCTGACCACCGACTCCTCACCGCAACCAACTCTGTGCAACCAACTCTGACCAACGGTGCAACCAACCCTGACCAACGGTGCAACCAACTCTCTGCGCAACCAACTCTGTGCAACCAACCAACTGTCCAACCACCTCTCCTTTTACTTCCGTGCGCGCCTTTTTATAGCGCCTCCGGCGGTTAAGCCGCCGGCGTTCAGGACACGCCCATCGGGGTGCTCACCTCGGCCCTGGTTGGTCGCGCGACCCTCGGGCTCCGCCCTGGATGACGACGGGCGGGCACGCCCCTCCTCCCCTCTGACGAGGTGGAGACACGCCTTCCTTCCCTGACTCGAGCCTCGTGGTCAATGGCGGTTATTGGAGGGGAGGTAATATTGGCAATCGAGGCTCGGCAATGACGAGAGGGGATGTAATATGGGATGGAGATTTTGGGGATGGGAAGGAAAGGGGATCTATTCTCTTTCACTGGTGCAATGGAGTATTTCAATTAATGGAAGACACAGCCTTACGCTAATACACATAATAAGGATATAACTGTCAAAAGAAAGGATATATCGTGTCCTGCATGTATGTTTTATGGACTAACTACGGAAACGCCCTTTGACCTTTATACAACCACAAACGGAGGGAGGAGGGGTGATATTTTACAACAACCTTTTACAACAACATTTTACCACAACAACAAAATAAAAAAAACATTCTCATATCCACAACAATATATATCTATATATATCTATATCTATCTATCTATAATTCCAGTAATCTCTGTGTGTATGTGTGTGTGTATGTCTGTGTGTTTGTCTGTGGCCGCTGTTTCTCGACAACCACGGGTCCGATATACTTGAAACTTGCCAGGTATATTGCTGGGGACCTGAGGATGTGCCTTTTCAAGGTTTCATATTAATCGGAGAAGTAGTTACCGAGCTATTAGTAAAAGTAACGCAAGCCGTTCGCTTTGGCTTTGCGAATGGACCAAACCATTTCATGTAAATAGAGGGGGGGGGGTTCTACCGTACTCGCAAGCCGTTCGCTTTGGCTTTGCGAATGGACCAAACCATTTCATGTAAATAGAGGGGGGGGGGTTCTGTGGTCGTTACTGCCACGTGGTTTCAAAGTTTTTTTTTTTGTTGTTGTTGTTTGCACGCATGTTTTTTTGCACCCACGTACGGGCACGCCCTAGTATATATAAAACACAGTTTGTGTGTGTGTGTGTGTGTGTGTGTGTGTGTGTGTGTGTGTGTGTGTGTGTGTGTGTGTGTGTGTGTGTGTGTGTGTGTGTGTGAGTGTGTGTGATGTTACCGGTAGACTCCTAAACAGAGAGGCTCACGTACTTGATATTTGGCACAGACATGGCCATTGAGCCTGGGAGGAACATGGCCGACCTAAAAATTGATTTCATAATATTTTTTTACCATACTTTTACCTCAGCGCGAAATATTATGACCAGAATCTGACCGGTAGCAGAGAAGCGCGCTGATTCGCTCAGAGCGATCACGTGATGTTCGTTGCCGCCATTAACTTCGCACGTATTTCAAAGCGAAAAGCAATTGCGTTTTTGCAGGGTACCTCTGCATGATTAGCATTTAGCATGATTTAGCATAGATAGTAGCATGTTTCACGTAGATTTTTTTTCAGCGAGCAGAAGTACCCGGCATTGTACGAATAATATATAGATAGTGCGGTGCCGTGTAGGGCGGAGTGATGCCGCTGTGAGAGGGACCGAGCGAGGTCGCTGTGGGCGGGGGCCGGGCGAGGTCGCTGTGGGCGGGGCCGGGCGAGGTCGCTGTGGGCGGGACCGGGCGAGGTCGCTGTGGGCGGGACCGGGCGAGGTCGCTGTGGGCGGGACCGAGCGAGGTCGCTGTGGGCGGGACCGAGCGAGGTCGCTGTGGGCGGGAGCCGAGCGAGGTCGCTGTGGGCGGGACCGAGCGAGGTCGCTGTGGGCGGGACCGAGCGAGGTCGCTGTGGGCGGGACCGAGCGAGGTCGCTGTGGGCGGGACCGAGCGAGGTCGCTGTGGGCGGGACCGAGCGAGGTCGCTGTGGGCGGGACCGAGCGAGGTCGCTGTGGGCGGGACCGAGCGAGGTCGCTGTGGGCGGGACCGAGCGAGGTCGCTGTGGGCGGGACCGAGCGAGGTCGCTGTGGGCGGGACGAGCGAGGTCGCTGTGGGCGGGAGCCGAGCGAGGTCGCTGTGGGCGGGACCGAGCGAGGTCGCTGTGGGCGGGACCGAGCGAGGTCGCTGTGGGCGGGACCGAGCGAGGTCGCTGTGGGCGGGACCGAGCGAGGTCGCTGTGGGCGGGACCGAGCGAGGTCGCTGTGGGCGGGACCGAGCGAGGTCCGCTGTGGGCGGGACCGAGCGAGGTCGCTGTGGGCGGGACCGAGCGAGGCCGCTGTGGGCGGGACCGAGCGAGGCCGCTGTGGGCGGGACCGAGCGAGGCCGCTGTGGGCGGGACCCGAGCGAGGCCGCTGTGGGCGGGGCCGAGCGAGGTCTGCGTTAGTGCGTTGCCGTTGCCTGGTATAAAAAGATGGTGCTTGATGCTCTCTGCGTCAAGATACGGACTTGATGTCCGTATCTTTACAAGAGACATTCCAATGATGATGATAAATGTAATACCACTCGAGGAAGGCCCACAACTCAAGAGAGTGAAAAAACAATAAAATGAACAAAAATACGGGGAAGGAGAAGCAACCCACTCGGAAGAATGACAGAAAATCAT
>NC_136261.1:408782668-408813070 GCF_964187855.1 Myxine glutinosa | reverse complement strand
CCTCCCTCCTCCCCTCCCCCCTCCCACCCCTCTCCCATCCCTCCCCTCCCCCCCCCTCTCCTCCTGTCCCCCCCCCCTCTCCTCCCCGCCCGGCAATGCCGGGTACTTCTGCTAGTATATATATATGTATGTATGTATGTATGTATGTATATATATATATATATATACACATATATATATATATACACATATATACATATATGCATATATACATACACTAGCTCGGCTCGGCTCGCTGCGCTCGCCTCACCAGGCGTCGTTACTGAGGAACGGGCTTATTTTAGCTGAGGATAATGACTGTACCTGAGTTACTGTGTTGTCATGATTTCCACCAATCATAATACAAACAATTATTTAGCACAAATGTATTTGTTGTGTTTGTGATATTACATTTTTATAAGCCATTTAGGTTGAAGATTCAGGTTGAATGGTTTTTTGTTTTTTTTCAAGAAAGAACCCTTCAGCACATACATAAGGGAGGGGTAGGTGCAGACTGGAAGTTTGGGACGATTACACCTCACCACCACGTAATTCAAAACACCTCACCACCACGTGATTCAAAACACCTCACCACCAAGTAATTTAAAACACCTCACACCAATAAAACGTAATAAAAACACCTCACCACCACGAAATTAAAAACACCTCACCACGAAATTGAAAACACCTCGCAGCCATCAAACACGTAATAAAAACACCTCACAGCATAAAACACGTAATAAAAACACCTCACCACCACAAAAATAAAACACCTCACGGCCATAAAACACGTAATAAAAAAACACCACCACAAAATTAAAAACACCTCGCAGCCATAAAACACGCAATAAAAACACCTCACAGCCATAAAACACGTAATAAAAACACCTCACCACCACAAAAATAAAACACCTCACGGCCATAAAACACGTAATAAAAAAACACCACCACAAAATTAAAAATACCTCGCAGCCTTAAAACACGTAATAAAAACACCTCACAGCCATAAAACACGTAATAAAAACACCTCACCACCACGAAATTAAAAACACCTCACAGCCATAAAACACGTAATAAAAACACCTCACAGCCATAAAACACGTAATAAAAACACCTCACCACCACGAAATTAAAAACACCTCACAGCCATAAAACACGTAATAAAAACACCTCACCACCACGAAAGTAATAGCACCTCACGGCCATAAAACACGTAATAAAAACACCTCACAGCCATAAAACACGTAATAAAAACACCTCACAGCCACGAAATTAAAAACACCTCACAGCCAATAAAACACGTAATAAAAACACCTCACCACCACGAAAGTAATAGCACCTCACAGCCATAAAACACGAAATTAAAAACACCTCACAGCCATAAAACACGTAATAAAAACACCTCACAGCCATAAAACACGTAATAAAAACACCTCACAGCCACGAAATTAAAAACACCTCACCACCACGTCATTTAAAACACCTCACCACCAAGTAATTCAAAACACCTCACCACCACATAATTCAAAACACCTCATCAACTAATTCTAAACACCTCACCACCACATAATTAAAAACACCTCACCACCACGTAATTAAAAACACCTCACCACCACGTAATTAAAAACACCTCACCACCACGTAATTAAAAACACCTCACCACCACGTAATTAAAAACACCTCACCACCACGTAATTAAAAACACCTCACCACCACGTAATTAAAAACACCTCACCACCACGTAATTAAAAACACCTCACCACCACGTAATTAAAAACACCTCACCACCACGTAATTAAAAACACCTCACCACCACGTAATTAAAAACACCTCACCACCACATAATTAAAAACACCTCACCACCAATTAATTCAAAACACCTCACCACCATGTGATTTAAAAACACCTCACCACCATGTGATTTAAAAACACCTCACCACCACATAATTCAAAATACCTCATCACCACGTGATTCAAAACCACCACAACGTTATTAAAAACACTTCACAACCACGGAAACAAAAGTTTGAGAGAGTCGTTAAGTGAGAACACAGACACTGCCCAGATGTGTAGATATATAGATAAATGACTGTACCCGATTTGTCGTCGTTTAAACCAATCATAATTCAAACAATTATTTTGCACAAATGTATTTGTAATATACGTGATATCACATTTTATAAACAATTGAAGTTGAAAAAAAAAAAATTCCCAAAAAAATCCCCCCCCCCCCCAAAAAATAATAATTGGAAAATTTTTCAAAATAAATACCCTTAGGACATACCGACGGGAGAGAAAAGTGCATTCCAGAAGTTTGGTACGATTTCACAAAAGTTTGAGAAAGTAGTTCAGTGACAACACAGGACAACACAACACAACACAGGACAGACGCTGCACAGATATATATATATATATATATAGATATGTAAATTTATATATATATATTGTTGCGGATCCCGGGTTCGTCGATGTACTAAGGGTGATTTAGGCCCTGCTCCCGTTCAAACTCCGGGTCCACTGAGGCCGCCGACCACAACTACTAAACTCGTGATTGACGGATTGCTAGGCAACTCCAGCCGCCGAGCCCGCAGCTGTGCGTGGAAGGGTTAACGGTCACAACCCGAATACCTTCGGACACACACAGCCGTGGGAACGGGGACTGAACCCCGCACAAGTCACGCTTCTTCCTGACGCCCGGGCCGAGCGGTTGTGCGTCGCATGACCCATGCCGTTACACTATCGGACCCGATTGAGTGGTTTTAATTCGGGCGATGCGAGGTCAATGGATGGGAAATAACAATGACGGCCAGGTTGGAAGTACCAAACACAGTATTTATTTACAGGTATGCATAGGACACAGACAAAGCAAAGAATCTTAACAGCCTTACCTATGTGCCCAGACAAGGGCCCTCATTCGTTTGGGAAAGTGACGTGACGTGACGGTCACGTGACGTGACAGCCCCGAGGGAATTCATCCAAAGTAAATTGTTCTCTCTCTCATGCACAGATTTATCCCATCTCGTCTTCAGTTGTCATACCCTTCCTCCCGTCCATGGTACACGGAATCTTGTGGTGAGGCTGTTGCCCAGAAACAACTTGCCTTCGTCTCCTGGAAAGCAAATCCAACGGAAGGAAATCTCATTTCCTTTCACAAAGCCCGAAACAAGTGTGTGTCCACCCTCAGGAGAGCCAGGAAACAATATCTCTCCGTTCTCAAGACCGAACTCTCTTATCTGTCTCCCTCTTCCAAATCCTGGTGGCGTCTGGTCAAATCCGTTTCTGGTGTTTGTTCCCCCTCCATCCCCTCCCTTACCTCAAACGGCTACACAGCTGACTCCGCACGTGAAAAAGCTGAATGCCTCAACTCTGTGTTTGCCTCTAAATCTTGTGTCCCAAACCCATCCCTCTCTGTACCCACCATACCCAGTCGTACCCTGCTGCTCCTGGACTCCGTGTCCTTTCCTCCTGACAAGGTGGAAAAGTTTCTGTCAACCCTCGACTCTGATTCTGCAACTGGACCCGACGGCATCAGCCCACGGGTCCTAAAATCCTGCTCTGCTGCTCTATCTCACCCTCTCTCTGTTCTCTTCACCCTCTCTTTTGCTCAAGGTCAACTGCCATCTGCTTGGAAATCAGCCAACATCACCGCTTTGCACAAAAAAGGTGCAAAAACAGATCCTAGCAACTACAGACCAATCAGCCTTCTCCCAATTATCAGCAAAGTCATGGAATCCATCATTGCTTCGGATATGAAATCTTTCCTCTTCTCCAATGGCTTGATCTCTGATCATCAATTTGGTTTCAGACCAGGTCACTCTACTCTGGACATGCTGCTTCTGCTGTCTCAACAATGGATGGAGGTCCTCAATGCCAAACAGGAAATTAGAGCTGTCTCCCTCGACATATCACGTGCCTTCGACACGGTCTGGCACCCCGCTCTGCTCACCAAACTCTCCTCCTTTGGTATCCATGGAAATCTCCACGCATGGCTGGCGGACTTCCTCTCTAGTCGTCGTCAACGTGTGGCCCTGAATGGGTTTCTCTCATCTCCTCTTCCTGTTCAGGCTGGAGTTCCCCAAGGCAGTGTTCTGGGCCCCGTGCTTTTTCTGGTCTTCATGAATGATCTCTCTGACTCTCTCGAAAATCCTCTCTATCTCTTTGCTGATGACTCCACTCTCTGCCGCTCCATTCCTCTTCCCTCAGATCGGCAGTCTGCTGCCTCCTCACTCTCTGAAGACCTGGACAAAATCACAGACTGGTCAAACAAGTGGAACATGTCTTTCAATCCTGACAAATCTCACACTCTTACTATGTCTCTCCGAAAAGATCGACTGGACAACCCTCCCATCTACTTTCTCAACAATCCTCTCCAAGAAGTTCTGTCGCTCAAGATTTTGGGTCTCACTATCTGCCATGATCTTTCTTGGGAAAACCACATTTCCAAGCTGGCCTCCAAAGCCAGTCGTCGACTGGGCATCCTCCGTCGTGCGAAGTCCTTCCTCGGCACACCTGAGCTCCTCACCACATACAAGGCTTTCATCCGCAGCTCAATGGAATACTGTTCTCCCCTATGGGCCGGTGCTCCTGCCTCACACCTAGCTCGGCTTCACGCTGTTGAAACCAAAGCTTTCAGAATTATTGGAATCTCCCGCGATGAAGCTATCTCTGAGGGCCTTTCACTCACTCACCGCAGGCAGGTAGGTGGTCTTTCTGTCTTCTACCGACTCCTCTCCGGCCTTGCACCCCCAGCTCTCTCTGTGCTCTGTCCCCCAAATATTCCTACAGGTCGCACAAGATCTGCCAGCAACCCTCTGATGGTTAAACTGCCGAAATCTCGGCTCTCTGCTCACCTTCACTCTTTCATTCCTCTTTTCTCCCGCCTCTGGAACAAACTCCCTCACTCCCTTCAATCCCACTCCTCCCTCCAGGTCTTTAAAACAGCTGTTCACCACCATCTCTTATCTTCCCCCATCCAAAACCTTGATCTTTTCTACCCCCGCTAATTCACCCCAGATCCACCTTGTTTGAAATTCCAACTTCTTTCCTGGAAGTCCTGGCAGTGTCCATATGTTTTATACCTCTCCCACCGTCCCCTTCCCACGCCCCCCCCCCCCCAAAGCCCTCGCCCTCTCAGATCTCTCGATGTCTCCATGTCTCTCGGTCCCTGCTCTCAAATGTTGTGTTTGTGTCCTTCCCCCTCTCTCCCCATCTTGTCTACCGCTCCCTATGTTATACGTTTTATGTGTCGGTTTGTCTTTCTGTGTGATTAATGTTCGCTCTTTCACGAGCCTCGATCTTGTATACAAAAAAAAAAAAGAAAAAAAAAAAGGGGGGGAGAGGGTAATGCGCAGGGAAGCGTGGCCGTTTCGTGCAGCTCGCCCGGGGGGGTGCTTGGTCGTGCAGCTCGCCCAGATGGGCTTGGTCGTGCAGCTTGTCCGGATGGGCTTGGTTGTGCAGCTCGTGCGAATGGGCTTGGTCGTGAAGCTCGTGCGAATGGGCTTGGTCGTGCAGCTTGTGTGAATGGGCTTGGTTCTGCAGCTCGTGCGAATGGGCTTGGTTGTGCAGCTCGTGCGAATGAACTTTGTGGACGAAAGCCCCAGGAATCGCTCCAACCCAAGGCGCCAACAGCCGAGACGATCGCGGCAGGGACGAAGAGCGATGATGAACCAGGAGCAGGAACCAGAGGACCGATCAGGATAGCAGGAGCTCAGCGAGAGAGAGAGAGTGTGTGTTTATGGTCTGGGTTGTTATAACATCCCAACCCCTTCCTGAATGTTCCATGGGTCTCAATTGGCCGCCGGGGGTCACGTGACGTGACAGCCCCTCATTGGTCACCCTCGGCCACCCCCCATGCCTTCCCTTTAGCTCCCATTGGTTGTTCGCTGCTGCTCCTCCCAGGAATGTCTCGTTCCTCCTTCGGGGAAGGTTTTATTCCTCTTTCAGGCCTGCAGGGCCGAGTCTAGTCCCATGACGAGGCACTTTAGGCCTCAACGAGGCCTACAATCATCCTGCCTGACTCAACGCATTATTTGTTTTCTTTCTAAACACTGGAAAGGGCCTATGCTTTACATTTAATAAGAAATAACTAATTGTAGGAGGCTACATGTTGTGGTGTAACTAACTATAGGGGGGTTGCCTTTATTCGCAAAACCGCAACAATATATATATATATATATATATATATATATATATATATATATATATATAGATAGATAGATATATATATATATATATATATATATATATATATATATATATATATATATATATATAGATAGATAGATAGATATAGTTAGATAGATAGATATAGATAGATAGATATAGTTAGATAGATAGATATAGATAGATAGATATAGATAGATATAGATAGATAGATAGATAGATATATACATGTGTGTGTGTATATATCTTTACATGCCCTGCGGCGGTTTGGTTCCTTGCTTCTTGGGAACGCCAGAAGAGTTAGAGATTAAATGACGACCTGTCGGGCCACGGACTACATCCTGACGGGTGCAGATCCAGTGAAGCGCTGGTACATAGCACCAGGAACCATCTCATCGAAGGGCGAGTCTGTAAGCAGCTCCAATCACCTTCTGACTCGGTGGTGCTTGGTGGCTCTACTGTGACCAGCGACACTGTATACATACATACATACATACATGTATATCTACCATATAAAACAAAGTCAGTTTGTGTGTTTGTACAGTTGTCTGTCCCCCTTCATAAGCATAGGTTTCAAATGGCCAATCTTTTGACGTGAATGTGTGTTTAATATGGTCTATTTTATATATATATATATATATATATATATATATATATATATATATATATATATATATATATATATATATATATAAAAAATAACCCAGTGTATACCCTGGATAAGAATTAAGAATAGGTACGCCGTATCCCTGCGTGTCGTAAGAGGCGACTAAGAGGGTTGGCGTCAGGACGGGTATCCGGCCATAAAAACATTGCCTCAAAAAGAGAACCATGACAATTACAACTACATGTGGGCAGGGTACAGCCCGAAGTGGAGATCGGTTTCTGAGGTTTGGGACATGGAATGTAGGGACAATGACAGGGAGATCAGGAGAAGTGGTGGAAGTATTGGTCAGAAGAAGAGTGGACATATGTTGTGTGCAAGAGATGGAAGGGAAGTGGTGTGAGAATGGTGAAGGGTAGGCAGGGACAGAAATACAAGTTTGTGTGGAAAGCCTCGATTCAGTATACACACAAAAAAAGAAAAAAAAAAGAAAAAAAAAAAAGGTGCCCGGAGGGCGTGAATGGTGCTGGTGTCCTGTTTTCTGAGGAGTTTGTAGACAGTGTGGTGAGTGTGACTAGAGTGAGTGATAGGTTGATGATGGTGAAAATGATGATTGGAAAGCTCTTGGTGAACGTCATCTCGGGATATGCTCCGCAGGTTGGTCGAAGCGATGAAGAGAAGGACAAGTTCTGCTGTGTGATAGAGAAGCTGATGGAAAACGTGAAAGATGAGGAAGTTGTTGTGGTAGGAGGAGACCTAAATGGACATGTGGGAAGGAGTATGGATGGTTTTGACCGAGTTCATGGGGGTTACGGATATGGTGTGAGAAATGGAGAAGGTGAAAGGATTTTGGAGTTTGCTGATGGAGCTGATTTGCTGATTTGTAATACTCAGTTCCAGAAAGAGGATAATAAGCTTGTTACATACACGTCAGGTGGGTCGACGACAACCGTTGACTACCTGATGGTGCGTAGGCGAGATAGGGGGCACCTCCGGGACACAAAGGTGATCCCGGGGGAGGAGGCTGTTTCACAGCACCACTTGGTTGTCTGCGACGTAAGGGTGAAAGGTGCAAGGAGAGCTCGGCGGGTGAAGTACCAACCGAGAATGAAGGTGTGGAGGTTGAAAGAGGTGACAGTAAGGGAGGCATTAAAAGAGAGGCTGAGTAGGGTAGTGGATGATGTGGTTGAGCTTGAAAGTGGTTGGATGTCAATGAAAGCTAGTCTGTTGGGAGCCGTTGGTGAGGTATGTGGATGGACAAAAGGACCACCGAGGCACTTGGAAACATGGTGGTGGGATGATGAAGTTGGAAAGAGGATTGACGAGAAGAGGAAGAAGTTCAAGGAGTGGCAGAAGGCGAAGGGTATGGGAGCAGAAACAGCAGAGCATGAAAGTTATAAGGCAGCCAGGAAGGCTGCAAAGAAAGAGGCAGCAAAGGCGCAGGAGGCATGTAGGAAAATGTTCGGAGAACAAGGAGAGATGCAGAAAATAGGGCAAAATGGAGAAGATTGTCATGGGGACCGCAAGGCTAACCCCCGCTCTAGCATATATATATATATATATATATATATATATATATATATATATATATATATATATATATACACACACACACACACACACACACACACACACAAGTTCAAAACACTCCTGGTCACAAGTGTGCCGCACTGACCGGGTCCTCAGTCGAGGTCCTCAGCATCATCCAGTTTCGGCCCTTCAACCTCGATACGGTCAGCTAATGAGGGCCAGCAGGGGCACATACACATCCACATGCAGCAACTACACCTGGATGCGTACATACCCCCACCCCACCCCCAGCCAGTGCGAATACACACAACACAACATGCATTTTAAAGGCCATTTTCCCTGCGAGAGCGGGGGTTAGCCAATAGCGGTTAGCCAAAGTGCGAATGCAGACTACAATAACAAAATCGCCTCCACATCCAGAATCCACAGCACCAAACAAACATGGTGGAACAAATACATATTGTAGTCCATATCTAGCACATTTCCCCTCCCTTATTTGTTGGAGCTACTTAGTTTTTCGATTCCTGTGTGTAAGTCTGAATGCTGTGGAATTCCTCAGGTTTCCCGTGATGGTGAAAGAGTCGTGGAATGTCAGCTTGAGACGCACAACAAGAAGAAGGTCACCTTCAAGTTTTGCCACGACGCCGACAATCCCGAGGATATCACCCTGTACATGGTAAGAAAGTTTTGTTTGTGCAGATATATAAACATTTAACATAGAAGGAAAAGGTTTCTGTTCATTTTCAGTCAGGTGCACGTTTGGCAAATGTTCATGTGTGCAAGATGATTGCGGCTAATGTACGCACCATGTTGGTATCGCCCTGTTTGTACGCAGCTGCAAATGGTAACAATGGCATGAACGCCGGGTACATAATTATTTATTTGTTTTGTTGTGCCGCCAACCCCGTTGCGTTGCCTCGTTTACGCAAAATGCTGATCGATTTGTCCGCAATACTGGTCATCGTCACCCTGACGTCATTTATCTCTCCCACAAGCCTGGATCTCTGCATTAAGAGGAACTCGCAAAGTTTTGAAACCACCCTCTGTTTGCAAATATGTTTGGGCACGCTTATAAACCAGGAACTACAATTATCCTCCCTTTTATCCTTGTCCTGTTTGCGTTATGAAATTGCTCGGCTGTCATAACATTGTGCAGAAGCATCCCGTGATGTTTTATGAGATTTAAATACCACTCTTGGTCAACAGGGCTGGTAGGATGGCCTCGAGGTACGGCACGCACACTCGTCTCGAAGCTCTCTTGCCTGGGTTTGAATCCCTTTGTAGCTGTCTAGTCTGGTCCTGGGTTTGAATCCCTTTGTAGCTGTCTAGTCTGGTCCTGGGTTTGAATCCCTTTGTAGCTGTCTAGTCTGGTCCTGGGTTTGAATCCCTTTGTAGCTGTCTAGTCTGGTCCTGGGTTTGAATCCCTTTGAAGCTGTTTAGTCTGGTCCTGGGTTTGAATCCCTTTGAAGCTGTCTAGTCTGGGCCTGGGTTTGAATCCCTTTGAAGCTGTCTCGCCTGGGCCTGGGTTTGAATCCCCTTTGAAGCTGTCTCGCCTGGGCCTGGGTTTGAATCCCTTTGAAGCTGTCTCGCCTGGGCCTGGGTTTGAATCCCTGTGAAGCTGTCTCGTTTGGGCCTGGGTTTGAATCCCTTTGAAGCTGTCTCGTTTGGGCCTGGGTTTGAATCCCTTTGAAGCTGTCTAGCCTGGGCCTGGGTTTGAATCCCTTTGAAGCTGTCTAGCCTGGGCCTGGGTTTGAATCCCTGTGAAGCTGTCTCGTCTGGGCCTGGGTTTGAATCCCCTTTGAAGCTGTCTAGCCTGGGCCTGGGTTTGAATCCCTTTGAAGCTGCCTCGTCTGGGCCTGGGTTTGAATCCCTTTGAAGCTGTCTAGCCTGGGTTTGAATCCCTTTGTAGTTGTCTCGCCTGGGCCTGGGTGTGAATCCCTTTGAAGCTGTCTAGCCTGGGCTTGGGTTTGAATCCCTTTGAAGCTGTCTCGTCTGGGCCTGGGTTTGAATCCCATTGAAGCTGTCTAGTCTGGTCCTGGATCCCTTTGAAGCTGTCTAGCCTGGGCCTGGGTTTGAATCCCTTTGAAGCTGTCTCGTCTGGGCCTGGGTTTGAATCCCTTTGAAGCTGTCTCGTCTGGGCCTGAGTTTGAATCATGGTGATTCTTCAATCTGTGTGCAGCCTCTCGGATGGACCGGAAACTAGCAATCCTGTCTGCCAACATTAGTTGGTGGACGTTCAATGTCCCACGGTCCCCTTCGCTCGGAGTAGGCGATCTATTGCCATCACCATGAACAAGTTACAAATTCCTGCCAAAACTACTGCTGGGAAGGCTGTGGCAAACCCCCTAGTGTAACCCTTACCAGAAATGGGTATAGGTTGGTGCTTTGGACTTTAACCCTGTGTCTGAGCAAAATGAGAGGGATAACAGAAGATGGGGATTTTCCATGTTCGGCTCAGCCCATGTAGACTCCACGTGCACTACTTGATGTATTTGAAACTTGCAGTAGAGTTTGTTTGCGAATCCAAGAATAAGAAATCAATTTAGCATGGTTTTGTGTTCCAGGTAGATAACAATTTCATCTTGGAAGCAGAGCGCGATCGCTTCATCGATCAGATGAAGGAAGTATTTGAGAAGGCCGAGGGCATTCTTCACGAGGAAGGGGTGGATGCACATGGCTCGAATGGTGCTGCAAATGATGGCCTAGAGCAGCAAGCTGGGACCATGATGGCTGTTGTCTCCACAGAGGTGAAAAATCAGCACTCCAGGTGTTATGTTCACAATGAAACCTGCAACTTTGGGAAGTTTGTCCTAAATTGCCTTTGGCCTCACGGACCCGTTTTTAACCTGCTTTTTGCTTGAGGGGCAGCTGCAGCGGAAGGAAGTTATCTCCGCGATGGATTTGTCGGTGTGAAAGACGTATGTTAATTGTCCTTCTGGGTTTTTATCTTTATCTTCAACAGAATGCGTCCCAGCATTCCTCTCAATATTCTGCAGCTCAGTCTTCATGCCCGCTTGCAGGTAGGGGCAATCTCTGTCACACGCGTTGCATTCATGTAGACACGTTTTGGTCTTGCTTAAGGTTTGCCCTACTTTGACGCCATGGCGGGTGGTGTTGAGCAGACGTCTATCGTTGAGACGTTTACCGACGGTTGTGCCTTTCAGTGACGAGCTCAGGCACGAGCCAGCAGGTGACCATCGTCCAGTCGGGCAGGAGGAGGTTCATCGTCAGTCCCGTGGTTGACGCCGAACCTTCCCAGGTACCCTCTACGTCACCACCTGATTCCCAGCAAGGTAACCCAAACGCTGGTTCGGCTTGTGTATTTTTGTGTACCTGTAATGTTGTTGTCCGTTTTCTTCTCCACAATATGCTTTTCTTCCAGTTCTATTTTGGATTTTAATTTTTTTTGTAATTAAAGTTTCGGTGCTTTTCCACAATTGGTGGAAAAATTCCAAGAATAACTCCATGTTTCTCTGATCGGTTATTTGTCTGTGACTTGATGGGTCCTACATCGGTACGGGATGCAAAGGACCATCGACAAACAGAGTTCCCTTCCCGGGTACGATCCCAGGCCAAAACGTCTCGTTCTTTTGAGGCCATTTCCTGTTGGACATTTGAGTTCCGGTTTCATTTCTCCAATATTTGTCTTTCAGCTTGTCCAGAATATTTATACTACCGACAGAAAAGCCAGTCGGTCTTGAAAAGGCCTTGAAAAGTCTGGCTAAAACCGAAATGATTCACAAAACCTTTCATTCATTCCACAGCTTGCTCGTCCCCTTATTCGGGTGGTGTATAGACAACAAACCGCTGCGATCCGGATGCATCACGGGCGACCTTTTATTTTTCAACTATTCAGCCTTGAAATGTCGGGCTATAACCTAAATTATCCACAATGACCATAATTTATTATGCAAATTGTTCATCCCTTTATTTGAGCGGTGTATAGGCCACATACCGCTACCACGATCAATCCCGAAAATAATTAAAATAACCCGGGTTACAAAGCAAAAACGTGTGTACTGCTTTTGTGCATATTATGTACATTGTGGTTATATTGCTCAGATAATTCCAATTGCACTGGACTGAGGCCTGAGGCCTAAGCTCCTTCACAAAATGGCGGACGTATTATTATTATTACTAGGGCATTGCCCGTACTATATCTATATCTAAAATTATATCCCCCCCCTCTATTTACATGAAATGGTTTGGTCCAAAGCGAACGGCTTGCGAGTACGGTGACAATCCCCCCCCTCTATTTACATGCAATGGTTTGGTCCAAAGCGAACGGCTTCCGGAGTTTGGTAAAGAAATCGCCATCGCGTGCACAAACGCGCAGGAAAGCGAATGAATCGCAAATTCGGTTTTATTAGTTTTAAAACATAGTTTAACGCCAACATAGTTTGCAAACGTGAAATAAATGAATACGCTCTCAAATGTGCCATCCGAGGCAGAGTGTGTCCTCCACGTTCGGCACACGCGATCGTTCGCTGCTCTCTGATTGGTTGAATCGTTTTTTGGACATAGCTCGGTAAGTAATTGTCCGATTAATATGAAACCTTGAAAAGGCACATCCTCGGGTCCCCAGCAATATACCTGGCAAGTTAAAAGTATATCGGACCCGTGGTTGTCGAGAAACAGCGGTCACAGACAAACAGACGTACAGACGTACAGAGATTACTGGAATTATAGATAGATTATTATTTTCTATGTTACAATTGTGGGTGGAGTCTGGCTCGTTGTCCAACCAATGGGGCGAATGCAGCCTGTTCTAACACAGGCTATGTGGCTATGTGGTGTAACACAGGCTATGTGGCCTCGAGAGTGCAGAGGGAGAGGCATAATATCTCTATGTAAATGTGTACCATGTAGCGCCACCTAGTGGTGTCACGGGTTAGTGTCACCCAGTGCGGTAACTCATGGTGCAACCCCCCCCCCCCCCCCATGGACCTCCTCCCGTACCAGACCATACAGAATCCTTAGTAATGTTTTTTGTACTAATGTTACTCGTAAATCGTAATTCCCGTATATCACTGAATGTAATGGCAATAGTAGTGACATAAACATAGCAAAATTAAAATTACACCTTTAAATTACAATATCGTACGCACAGCCTAAATGTATTTACATTTACATAGTTTCATGTGGTTAAAGTGAAAATTCGGTAAGAAAACAATAGAATTCGCAGTAAAACCGTTTAAGAACTACATCAAAATTATGTTGATTTTAACGTTAAACTTTATTGTTACATGAGATACATTAATGGATTAGGTTTGCATAATCAATAACGGCCCAAATAATGTAGAACTTGTTGACAAATGCATATGGAAATATACTCATAAATGAAATAATACCATAAAAATAAACAGGAACAAATACACAAGCATTTCAACACTTGGTGAACATCTCGACTAATTCAGAACTATCCTTTCCTGGCCTTCAAAGCTGCGAACTTGTGAATCGCTTCATCGAAATCAATGCCTTTCGCCAACTCACTTTCAATTGATAATTGAAACGAATTGAAGAGGTGTGACATTAACTAACCATCCGGCTGCCCCAGAATATCATCAATCCTATATAATAATACGCTTATTCTGTTAATTTCTTTGTCTGTCTATCTGACAATTTTCTCAAACTACGCTACAAATCGCGCCACCACATGATCTTGCTCCAGATCGTGAAACTTATAAAGACTTCACTAATTACAAGATGGAAATAGCTATGGGGCCTAATGTTGCCGGTGTGTACGTCACAAAAATCAATATGTAAAGTGCTGTTAAGAAAAACAAGGTGTGAACCACCATTAAAACTTCATTCCCACAGCTGCTACACTGTCATAACCTTTAGCATGGCAAAACCGAAATGAAAGGTTTGCTTGGTTATGAAAACTCATTGGTGGGCAGTCATTACAGTAATATTTCTTAGATTATATGAATACTAACAACAAAATTGTTTTGTAAAATATTTCTACATTGAGTTACAACATTATTAGTTACAACATTATTAGTAACTGAGCGGAAGCCAAAAGCCTTTTTTATTTTCTCCTTCTTCTCCTTTAATTATTACTTCATTCTCAAAAAAGTTATTGATATAGGTTCACAAATACTAATTACCACAATATTGTAGCTAAAACACCAGAAAATTTGACAAAAGCAGCGACTATAAAAACACCAGCGGCAACGAAAACAGCGCGTGCTTGGAGCGCGTGTAGACGAAACCACGTGATTCAAAGCGTCATTGTAATTGGGTAATAATGACCGCTCTGACCGGAGCGCATTAGAAGGTTCAAAAAGTAAATTAGCATAGAGTTTTAGCCTTGTAGGTATATCGATACATGTAAGCTGGGCTTACGGAAAATGTTTTTGTTGTTATAACTAACTACAGGGATATTGTTATAAAAATTAATAAATTTCTGCTGAAGCACTGCAAAAATTTGGTGTCACCCCCCCTCTGGTAGTGTCACCCGGTGCGGTCCGCGCCCCCGTAGTGACGCCAGTGGCGCCACCTGGTTGTAGTGGCGGCAGAGGATATTACAATTTTCTTTTTTACTTGGCAACGCTGAGGTTAAAGCACTCTTCGCACGGGTGAATTAATTTTGGCAAACGGGATGATTAATCGGTCCGTCACCGAAGTGACGGGTCGGCTCTGCTAGTTAGATAATAAACATGCCTAACCTGGATTTTGGCACAGGCCTTCATAGGGAAGAATGTGGAAAAAATTCGGTTCCTGTTCATACGTGTCATCAAACATGATGTCCTCACCGAAATGATTTTGATTTTATTTGTTATCTCAAGAATGTAACGTCGTAGCTGAAATTGCTGACATTTGCAGCAGAGAATCCAAAATAGCCAGTTGGATATTGCTCATCTGCAGCATGTGAGGTGATCTTATGATCCGTTTCTCTGGAATGCCCCATCTTGGATAATTGTTGCTCCAAGACATTTGTAAGTACCGTTTGAGACTTACAATTGCTTGCTCTCGATAGGTGACGTCAAAATTGACATCAGAAATAATACCTGCTGTACAAACTCGATATTTTGTAGAGGGTCTGGATTACGGAAATGTGGGTGCCATTTCACTGGCATCGTGAACGTCAGAGGATCTCGGATGCAGGAGTCTCACTAGTCAATGTATGACTGACCGTTGTGTGAAATGCTGTCGACGTTGTGTGAAATAAACGGTTCCTTGTGACTTGCAGATGAACTGGGTCCGCAGTACGACTTGTCCCTGTCTGGCTCGACTGGTGATCTCCAGGCTGCTTTCGATCATGCTCTGAAGCAGCAGCACTCGCCAACGGCCCAGCAAAGTATAAACAACGGCCTTCCGTTTGATGAGCCTAAACCCTCGGATCCAGGTGCTCTCGATGCCACTGCGCAGCTTGGCTCTGCTGAATCGGTGGCCGGTGATCAGGTCCGACAAGACGTGCATGTACCAGAAACATCTGGATCGCTTCCGGGTGTTCCGCTTGAAGGTGTCTCGTCTTCTGTGCCTGTTGCGACATCCGTGGAAACCTCCGGCGTAGGAGTTCCCTCTGAGAACTCCAAGTCAGTGCAAGGTCGTTTTGTCCACCACAGTGGTTTGATATCTGACGATGTGGCGTTGCGTCACGCAGTCCCAGGTGGTGTCTCAGATGTGCATGAGCCTCAGATCTACCGATCGGCACCTAAAGTGGTGCCTATGGTTGAAACGCAACAACAAAGTTCTGCTTTCCCTGTCGCTCCAGATTCTGTAACATTGCAGCCAACTCTAGTTCCACAGCCACAGGCCACTCAGAACATGACAATCCACGATAGTGTGCTGTCGACACCACAGGCTTCTACTGTTGTGGCACAACAGCAACCATTTCAGACACCACAACAAACCCATCCACAGGACAATTTGTCAACCCATTCCCAATCTCACCAGCTTCAGCCACAACAACAAAAAATTCCACAGCAACCGCCATCGACACAGCAACATCATTCCAAGCAACCCCAGCCGGCCGTTCCTTTTGCGTACGAGTCCGACTCGGACATGGTCCACCGCCATTCGGGGGCTGAGGACTTGAAAACTCTGAGCCAGAAGTTGCGTACGCTGTTCAATGAGCCTCCGGGCGTCGGAGTGCTATGCGCCTCGGATCCGGCCAATAAAGAGCCTGCTGTTGGGGTGGCGGTGACAACTGACCCAGCACAGATCATCTCGCCCAATAAGAACCTGGCCTTTGTGCCCTCGACGAGCGTGCCGGTCAGCACGGCAATTCCGGTGACGAACCAGACCCTATACTCGCAGGTGGTGAAGGGTCCTACTGCCGGCATGGCTTTGGGGCCGGTCCAAGCAGCGGCCCAGGTGGCTGTGACTCAACACGGTGGTGCAAATGGGTCCACTGCCAAACCTCCCAACAGGCTTCCGGTAAGGGAAAGTGAAGGTGCATGTGTCTGTGTGCGCGTGTGCCTGTGCGTGTCTGTGTGTCAGTCTTTGTGTCTGTGTGTGCCCGTGCGCGCTTGTGCCCGTGTGCGTGTGTCCGTCCATCCTCATTGTACCACGTTTTATTGTTGTGCCTTGGTGACTTGTCCAATCATGTTTCTTATTCTGAACGTGGAGATGCAGAAACATCTTTTTAATTATTGTTTATCTGTGAGGGATGGGTAGACACTGGTGTAGTTGGAGTACACAAAAATATATGACTTTGTTTATCAGTGGGGTGGGTGGTAGTGGCGGACTTGCAAGTAAAATGGGATACGTACCTGAGCTGAACACTGCAAAGTACAATACACTGCTATGCAAATGTCTTCGGCCATCTTGAAAATAAACTTTTTTTTCTTTTTTTTTTGTTACCTTGGCATATTTTGATAATCGGGCGTTCCAATGATCATGTTTTATTGAAGAAACAAAAATGTATTGTATTTTGTATAATAATGAATGAAATTTCAATATTTGGTTTTGGTGTCAATCCCTGACGTTCGACTGAAGGTGGCACAGGAATGTGTAATTTATTGGTTCATCGTTTGCCATTCACCGTTTTTATACCCAAGTCATTCACGAACCGGCTGTCCATCCCTGAAGTCAAAATTTAATACTTGCATTGTTTACTAACTGGTAACTGGTATCCCCACCCAGGTCGTACTATCCTCTTCAACTTATAAATACCACACCATGCTGCATGCATGTTTGATGTAGTTTTTGTTAACGGCCTTGTAGCATACCTGCCTGCTTACCTTTCACCAAGCCCAGGTCTGCTTGGACCAGGGCGGGATTATACGTTCGTTATTATTATTATTGCCAAATGGTACTAATATTATTATTGATTTTAATATTAGTATAAATAAATGCTTTGTTTCAATGTTGTTATTGTTTTTGTTTATTTTCTAGTCGGAATGCCATGCCATTGAAAGACCTATTAAACTGCTCAATACACCTTAACATGGCACATGTTTAGAAACATGGGAATTCTTCCGGATTCTTTGTAGTTAAATAGCCGAATCATCTCAGGAGATCAAAACTAAATCTATTCTTATTTTGAACAGCTTCCAGGGCTCTGCTGCTGAGTCCGCTGGGGAAGCTTAGAGCTTTTTCATATGACCCCCAATAGGAATTCCAGACTATGCCAGTGCCTGCAGGGGACACTATTTTGGCCACCCTGAGTGCCACTAACCATCACTGCGCCACTGCGTCTATGAAAAGACCATGGACGCCGTCTACAACACTCACCTCTGGCCGGATACTCTCACGCAATGTCGGTTTACTGTCGCAATGTCGGTTTACTGTACATGTGAGAAGACCGAAGCAGATGGGGAACTGTGCTGATAGCCGCGCAACGGATGCTAATTGGCCTAGCGAACCAACATTACACACTGCACCCTATCACCTATCATAAATCAATGCTTGGGCTAATTAGCCCCATCAGCGCAATGTCGCAACCAAACCTGAACAGGGTAGGTCGAGACACGGTTCTTTATACCCACAGGTTTAATAAAAGCAAGCAAGGAGAAAATGGCTAGAGAATAGCAATTTTGATTCAAGCAAGAAATGGCGGGGAAAACGAGCAGTTATTGTGTAGGCAAGAAATGGCGGGAAAACCGAGCTGTTATTATGCAGGCAAGAAATGGCGGGAAAAACTAGCAATAACAATACAGGCAATACATACAAATGTTGCAGGCACGTATACATTTCCCCAAATTACCCCTACACTACAAACCCGCCCTCCGAAACTTAATCAAGGACTTTGCACTGTAACGTGTGTGGTGCCAACCATGCACCCAAAGAAGTGAGATGGGGGAGGGGTTAGGAGAAGTGCTGAGAAAGAAAGTGGGGGTACTTTTTATTATTTTTTATTTTGTTTTTGTATATTTGGTCTTTTGAACATGTAGAACATTTCATAAAGGGAGCAGGAGACAAGAGGGGGAGAGAAGTACAACAACAGTAGAGAACAGGGACACCGGGGGATGTGTGGATAAGAGAGGGCTGTGGCGCGGTACACGAGATAAACAAGATTGACACTACAAGGACTTTTAGGAAAGAAAACGGAATTTGAAAGAGGTGAATTTGGGGTGTATTAACGTGGGTAGAAAACATCAAGGTTTTGGATGGGGGAAGATCACTTAAGTTTCTTTGGCCTTCCAATCCGTTTTCTATGTTAAACTTCCCCGGCGTCATTACGCTTCTTGTATTGTTGCTTGAATTCCACATCTGGAAACACCTGTTTTTTGGGACATTTCCCTCTGGGAATTGCCTATTTGGTGTAAAAACTATCTCGTCGAGTTTGATATCTTGGGCACAGTTTGGATTTATATCCCCAGGATACAAATCGGTGAAAAAGAGCATATTATTGCATCATAGAATTGTTATCCGGGATTATTTGCACCTGAAGAGAAAGGAAAAAGGAGCAAAATCAAACGACGAATTAATCTTCTTATAATTCACCAAATGTCCGTCCGTCCGCCTGTCCGTTCGAAGGTACCGCCAAAACGGCTGAATCGATCGCAACGATATTTTGGGTGGGTAATCCGAGGACCCCCTGGAGTAAAAATAGGCTGTATTGCTTTTCCAAGTTTTCCATTTTTCTAGTTTTTCCAAACAAGATGGAAAAATATTTACCGATATGAACAGTGATGTGGCTTTTGTTGAAATTTTATGTACCAGGAGAGAGTCGATCGCCTCCTGACGAACTCTTCCTATATAAACGTGCGGCTCCGAAGTAACACGGCAGCGTGTGCAAAGCGACTGAGAAACGGGTGTAACGGCCGCTTCCGTGTTACAGATTCGGCGCGCACTCTTCACACTTAAACGTGCGACTGAGAAAGACGTGTGGCAGCCGCTTCCGTTTTGCAGAATTCAATCTTTTTTCAAAATGGGCGCCATGTACTGTTTAGATTTTGATGATTTGCGTGTGATATGATTCAGCGGATGTTTATATGAATCTTTTAAAATATAAAAAGCCTTCAATTTCTGATATTTTGCCTTTTCATTTGGGCTTCCCAATTGAAGCCCCGCCCGTAGGGCTAGTTGTACAAGTTTCAGAACTCGAGGAAGAACGTTCCAATGGATTTTCTCCAGAAATAGCAGGAAAGCATCCGAAGCGGATACCTGCTGTTTTGTATGAAAATGATTATCATGCCAAATATTAAAATTTAATTCATTAATATCGTAAAATAAAATTCGTTTTTGTTTCTTTAATAAAACGTGATCATTATAAACGTCTTTTATTTGTCGAAATGTGCCGAGGTTACTATGGAAATGTTCATTTTCCAGGTGGTGTAAGGCTTTTTCATTGGACTGCATTTCTGCCTCAACCATCGATCCGTGTTTTGTTATTTATCGATTAATACAGCAATAAAGTTTGCAAATAATGAAGCATTTTTCCAAATGATCGTCTGAGGTTTAATGTTCTCGTTGCCGCGTTTGTGCTCGGGTTTCAGGTGCAGCTGCAGAGTGTCGGGTCTCTGGATATACAACAAGTCAAGCAGGTTCCGCCATCTCCGACGGCTGGTAACGCCGGCACCGTCCCCTCCCAGGTACTTGTGATGAACCCAGGGCCGTTCCACCTGCTCGTTTAATGTCCTCTGCGGAGGGGAAAAGGAAAAGGTTATTTCGCCGTTCGTATAAACGGAGTAAAAAACGTAGCCATGGGCGCTTTGTGAGTAACTTCGAGCTCTGAATGAAATGTCTTGTTTAACCTGAGATCTTCATCTTTTCGTTTTTTACCTGTAAAAAGGCTCACGTCGAGACACCTTTGAAAAGGAGTTGCAGTTTTGATATGGCCCAGCACCCTTCAGCACCTATCTACACACAGGTTAGGGGGCCATAAACTTCGGTCGAGGCTCTTCTGGGTAATTAAGGGAAACGTACCGGATGTTGGGTTTTTTTCTTTCTTTTTTTTCTTTCTTTTTTTTCTTTCTTTTTTTTCTTTCTTTTTTTAAGCGTTTCTCCGCGACGTGTGCACTCAGTCCAACATCACGGATCCCGGGAAGCAGTCCGTTTGGATTGGACCCAACGTGACCAGCACCCTTCCTGCCGTGACCGTCGCGCCAACAGTTGCAACCGCTGTGGAGGCTTCTCGGAGTGAGTCACGTGCTCTCGCTTTGTCAACGGAATATTTTGTTTTTGTTGTCGTTGACCATTTAAAGAATCTCAAGAGACTAAATCCAAGTCCAAACGGTTTCTGCTTTGAGTACAAATAGTTTGTACCTCTCTAATACTTGCATTATTACTGATATCAAGTTGTGCTTTATTATCTTGCCAAAACGAAGTTTTTGCAAGATGTATTAGTCAGCTTGTATGTTTGTTTTTTTGTTTGTTTTTTTTTTTGTTTTTTTGTTTGTGGTTAATCATTTTTTTTCCACGTTTAGATCACTCTGTAGACCACAGTTATTATTGGAAACTCCTGTAACTTCGCATATCAGAGTCCTATAGAGATACCCTTCAGCACACAAAATTTTGAAGGTCAAGGTCAAAGGTCAAGGTCACTTTGTGGTCAATCATGGAGGTCGACGAAACCCTTATTTTTTGAGTAACTTTGATCGGATCGTCTCCAAACTTGGTGGGTATCTAGTATATGGTCCCGCGCTCAGCTGATTAGTTTTTGGTGGCGATCGGCCTTGACCTTCCAAGGTCAAAGGTCAAGGTCACTTTGCGGTCAATCATGGAGGTCAACGAAACCCTTATTTTTTGAGTAACTTTGATCGGATCGTCTCCAAACTTGGTGGGTATCTAGCATATGGTCCGGCGCTCAGCTGATTAGTTTTTGGTGGCGATCGGCCTTGACCTTCATTTTGTTTTTTTGTTTGTGGTTAATCATTTTTTTTTCACGTTTAGATCACTCTGTAGACCACAGTTATTATTGGAAACTCCTGTAACTTCGCATATCAGAGTCCTATAGAGATACCCTTCAGCACACAAAATTTTGAAGGTCAAGGTCAAAGGTCAAGGTCACTTTGCGGTCAATCATGGAGGTCAACGAAACCCTTATTTTTTGAGTAACTTTGATCGGATCGTCTCCAAACTTGGTGGGTATCTAGTATATGGTCAGGCGCTCAGCTGATTAGTTTTTGGTGGCGATCGGCCTTGACCTTCATGGTTAGCGCTGGAGGTCGAAAATTATTGACCCCAAGGTCAAATTTTGAAATCGTAGGTACCATATCGAGTAATACCTCATATGAATGCCCTTGATGAGTGCTTCCCAGATCTGTAAACAGTTTGACGCTATGACGTCATTTGATGACGTCATGACGAAAAAACGGAATTTTCATGAAAAAATTATTTCCTCAGTTCTCATCAAAATCTTTCAATATTTCATGTGCGTTGGTCATGAAGACATACTATTCACCATACGAAATTATTAAGGTCAAGGTCAAATGGCAAGATACGGTTCACCCTGTGGGTGACATATGTTCATTATTTATGTTGAATTTATTATCTTGCCAAAACGAAGTTTTTGCAAGATGTATTAGTCAGCTTGTATGTTTGTTTTTTTGTTTGTTTTTTTTTTTGTTTTTTTGTTTGTGGTTAATCATTTTTTTTCCACGTTTAGATCACTCTGTAGACCACAGTTATTATTGGAAACTCCTGTAACTTCGCATATCAGAGTCCTATAGAGATACCCTTCAGCACCCAAAATTTTGAAGGTCAAGGTCAAAGGTCAAGGTCACTTTGTGGTCAATCATGGAGGTCGACGAAACCCTTATTTTTTGAGTAACTTTGATCGGATCGTCTCCAAACTTCATGGGAATCTAGTATATGGTCCGGCGCTCAGCTGATTAGTTTTTGGTGGCGATCGGCCTTGACCTTCATGGTTAGCGCTGGAGGTCGAAAATTATTGACCCCAAGGTCAAATGTTGAAATCGTTATTTTTTGAGTAACTTTGATCGGATCGTCTCCAAACTTCATGGGAATCTAGTATATGGTCCGGCGCTCAGCTGATTAGTTTTTGGTGGCGATCGGCCTTGACCTTCATGGTTAGCGCTGGAGGTCGAAAATTATTGACCCCAAGGTCAAATTTTGAAATCGTAGGTACCATATCGAGTAATACCTCATATGAATGCCCTTGATGAGTGCTTCCCAGATCTGTAAACAGTTTGACGCTATGACGTCATTTGATGACGTCATGACGAAAAAACGGAATTTTCATGAAAAAATTATTTCCTCAGTTCTCATCAAAATCTTTCAATATCTCGTGGGCAGACATTCCTCAAAGAGTCGCTTCTAGTGGATAGCAGTTCTGTTCACCTCAGTGTGACCTGAAGCAAGTCACTCATGTTCACATTTTGGCAAGATACGGTTCACCCTGTGGGTGACATAGGTTTATTTATTTATTTTTCCTGCAAGTTGTTGGATGACGTCATGTTGAGGTGTGACTATGCTTTCCTAAAGGTGGCGGTGGGGAGGTCGGAACGAGTCAAACCGTCGTTTCCGAGTGTCCAGACGTACAGCCCGGACCAAGCCCGGCTTTGCCAACCATCGACTCGGTGAGAACAAGGTGTCACATGGCAAGCGGGAAGAGGCTTTGCAACCGCCATTTTCATCTTTAGACCATGCAGAGATCGTTTTATTCAAACTTGTGAACTTTACCTGGGGTCGGATATGTTGGAGAGTGCCAGTTCTGCTGTATCGTGTCCGTGTCCACTGAAGTTTACATAAGATGTCCACTTGTATGTGCAAATGGACCCATCTGTAGTTATACAATCATACAATTTACGTCATTGCTTTGTCTGAATGTTGTTTTGCAGAATGTTGAAATCGGAAATACCAAACCGACTGTCGAAGCCCAAAATAACGGGAATACTGCAGCGATTCTCCCAAGCGTTTCCTCCCAGACCAATCCGATTGTGACCATACGTGGACGCTTCCAAATCACGACGACTCCCGAGCTGCCCAATTTGGTGCCACCTGCAATCGACGAAACCAACCAGCCGAGCACAGGCCTCGTTTCTGAACCGGCAGTTCCTCCAGACGTGCAACCTCCTTGTCCTCCTGGTGGCATCGTTGAACAGTGCTCGTCTTCTGCTCAGGTACAGGATGAGGTGGTTTGTAGTACCGAAAGCTCCTCCAGCCAGTCTCCGGTCATTCCAGGCAGCCCGCTGTTAAGCTCTCAAGCATCCCGCCGAGGCTTGGAGGCCTCAAAGGCGTCCGAGGTGGAGAGCCGTGATGAACCGCCCGACTCCGTCTCGGCAGGTTCCACCATCGAACGGACGTTGCTCTCGAAACGACCAAGTACCGAGACGGTTTGTTCTCATACGGATATCCTTGCGGATGACCAGGCCTCGTGGGGAAGCTTTTCCTCCGAAATAGGAACGAGGCCCAATATGGACGAGCCTGGATGCATCAGGACGCCGGAGCCGTACAACCACTCGCCTTCGTCATGTGTGAGCAGTGACGACTCTGATGATCTCGAAGAGGAAAACGAACTCAAGAAGCAACTTAATAAACTCCGGGAAAAGTGCGTTGCTTTCGAAACTATTTGCTCACTCTCTTGGAAATCGCCCTAAATTGTTTTGTGTTGTCATGAAAATACAGTTGTCGTGTGGGATCCTCGATCTACGAGAACCTGGCTGTGTGATGTGGGTTGTTTACCATTCAGATTGGTGTTGAATCAATACTTTGGCCACTTTATTGGCCATTTATTGGCCATTGGCCTTTATTTTGGCCATTTGGCTTTATATTAGTCCCTTGATAACGGCTCGAACCGCGGATTGCTAAACCGCTTGGCAAATACCATCTTGTCCGTGGTTCAAGCGGTACTTGTCTCCCTGTTTTGCGGAGGGATTGGTGAAGGTATTCAGGAGAACACCTTGACCAATAACCCTGATCAATCCCACCCCGCAAAAGAGCGTTACAAGTACCAGGACCGGTCGGACGGCCAGCTTAACAGGACAAGGGGATTAACCCCCCCCTTGCTAACGGGAGTGCCGTCCCCCGGATCCGTAACAATTGGTAACAAACAAACAGGTGGCTCTGTCATTAAGAGATTTTAAAAGATGTTTTTATTATTAAATTATGCTGCTCACTCCTATCGTAGACCCGTTTCCTAAGCAGCCCTCTTTGGTTCCCTCCTCAGACACATGGCCGAGCAGGCCGAACTTCAGGCTCGGCAGCGCAAGGAGAAAGAAGAATTGTACCTTCGGATGGGCAAGCAGCCACCAGCATGTTTGCAGCAGTCGAACCCTCCCTCCGGGAGGCGGCGGCGCATCAGCAAAAGCCGCAACAAGAGCGGCAGCAGCAAGCATGGTGGAACGGCAGACGCGGTCCCACTGAAACCAACGGTCTTGTTCCCCGGTGAGGATGCTCGGGCTGCTCCTCGTGTATGGGTTGCCCGGAGACGATCGCTTGTGCATTGAATGTCAAATTTTCTTTAATCGAGGAAACTTCCACTTTAAGGGGGTCGATTAAAATTATGGCGGCTGACTGCCTCGTGAAAGTAGTCGATGGAAACTGTTTCTTTTCAGCGAGTCTAATGGAGCGATTGCATAAGATTAGAAATACTCATGGCGGTGTCCACAAATAGGTTTTGGGAATGAGGGAATGGGCCGTGTTGCCAGGGTTGGCATTTTGCTCGTCTTCAAGCTTGCATTGCACATCATTCATATGTAAAACTTTTCTCGCTCAGTCGTGTCCCTCACAGACGCAGCGGATAAGGACCCGTCTGCGTTACAATGCTCTGAAACGATATCCCAGTCCGTGTGTATCTGCACGAGTCAAGCCAATCTGAGCAGCTCGCTCACCACCGCCATGATTAAACCTCTGGTACACGAAAGCTTTTACTCGGGGTTTGTCAGCGATGGAGCTCTTGCCCAAGGTGTGACCACCAGCCAAAACTTGGGAACGTTCTTGGAACCATTTTGTTGCTTTTATTATTTCTCTTTTGTTAAATAGGAAAAGTATTCGGTTGCTATTTAATTTGACACTTTTTAGTGAAATTGAATGAGATGTTGAGTGAACTGTTCCGTTAAAATTAAAACTTAACTCTAATTAAAAACGAGAAGAACATGTTTGATTTATCCGCCGTGAATAATGGAAAAGTGCTGACATTTTGGACCATTACCTTTGGTCACAGACGCACACACACATGGAGACACATTGAGACACACATGGAGAGACACATACACGCGCACACAGACACGCACCCACAGGCACGCACCCACAGGCGCGCACACGCAGACACGCACACGCAGCCATGCATGCGCAGCCATGCACGCGCAGCCACGCACGCACACACAGAGACACACACACAGACACAGACAGACACACACAGACATGGGAGTGAAGACTTCCCATCTCTTTTGGGTTGACAAAGGCTAAGGCCTGAAGCCTCGACACGTTTTCATCATACAGGGCGGATAAATAAACCGTTTACTTCCTTTTATTCTGCTGTGCCGCCCGTGCACACCACTAGTTCTGCTCTTGAATTAGAAACTCCATATTTATCATCTTTAATTGCCATTAAATGCTCTGTTTGCACGTAATGTTCTTTTTCGTTGTTCCCTCATTATTTATGTATTGGCTTTTCAGGCCAAAAACTTTCCCCTCTTTGTATCTGTTATTTTTATTCATATATTTATAACCCTTTAACCAATGAGGTATCTAATGAGTATTTTCAACCTACCTTTTCCAGGAAAGGCGAAGCGTCTATGCAATGGGAAAGATCAAAGTAAATGTTCCTTGAATCTATTTTTTCCGGCTTCTTGTGACTTGCTCCGTTAGTGTCGCTAACAAAACGGGATTGTATCGGCCATCCCTTGCTTTGTTTAACACTCATGCGAGGGAGTTGCTCAGGAATTTGTTCGTCACTCAAATCATGCATGCGCACCTGCGCTTTGTTCGACATGTGCCGGACATAACGACTTTATAACCAACAGCATCGTTTTGCTCGGAGCGGTGCGCATGCATGACGTGCTTGGTGGTCGACGAAAGCCGACACGTGTGCTCGCACCTTGCATGCTCGCGACACGCTACCTCAACACATTGCTGCAACTCATCGTCGCTATGGCTGGAAGCTTTGCTAAACCCCACAACACTAAGATTTATTAACCTGTCGAATTGTCAAGTCGTCGCGCTTCCTGATTGAGTACTTTGTGCGTTTAAAACGAATAAATGGTTATTGGCAATTGGTGTAAAGACTGGTTTACCATGTTTTTTTTGGTTTTTTTTTCATAGGTTTACAGGAAAAGCATCTTGACTTTCTTTCTTGGCGTGCAGGGCTCGGGGAAACTGTATCCCCGGTACAGAGTACCCAGGCCTTGGCCAAGAAGGCCACCTTCACCGACGAGTGGCACAAGTTGGTTGATAATTTAGCTCCGACCGTGGTGAGCAACACAGGCCAAAGCAAGCTGAGCCTTAACCAGATAAAGCAGAACATGCAGAGGCAGGAACTGGAGCCTGCACCATCACGGCCGAGTGTGACGGATGTAAGTTAAATTTAAAAATGAAGCCAATTTTGGGGTTTGAGGGGATTTTTTTCAATTTCGAACATTGGTCGAGAACTATGAAACGGGTATATATTTGGAATTTCCAATTGCCATAATTTGTGGTTTAATTTGTTGTAACTTTGTAACTTTATGTCAGTTCCCATCGGTTGGATAAATAGAGCACGGATAAATCCCCATCGGTTGGCATCTATGGGGAGGAGGAAATTCCTTTTGAGGAAATGCCCCGAGTACGGTGAGCAAAGCGCCATTGTTCTGACGTCACTGGTACCAGGAAGTGACGATAGTGACGGCACTTGCCGTGTGTGTGTGTGTGTGTGTGTGTGTGTGTGTGTGTGTGTGTGTGTGTGTGTGTGTGTGTGTGTGTGTGTGTGTGTTCTCTATTATGAGCCTTTAGCCCCTGTATTAAAAGAAAAAAACTTTGCACTTCAACTGCAATTTGTAAAATGTACTTCCTCATGAACAACAAAATGTACAGTGCATTCAGAAAGTATTCAGACCCCTTCACTTTTTTCACATTTTGTTATGTTGCAGCCTTATGCTGAAATCGTTTAAATTCATTTTTTCCCTCATCAATCTACACTCAATACCCCATAATGACAAAGAGAAAACAGGATTTTAGAAAGTTTTGCAAATTTATTAAAAAGAAAAAACTGAAATATCACATTGACATAAGTATTCAGACCCTTTGCTATGACACTTGAAATTTAGCTCAGGTGCCTCCCATTTCTCTTGATCATCTTTGAGATGTTTCTACACCTTGATTGGAGTCCACCTGTGGTAAATTGAATTGATTGGACATGATTTGGAAAGGCACACACCTGTCTATATAAGGTCTCACAGCTGACAATGCATATCAGAGCAAAAACCCCAAGCCATGAGGTCGAAGGAACTGCCTGCAGAGCTCAGAGACAGGATTGTGTCGAGGCACAGATCTGGGGAAGCTTACAAGAACATTTCTGCTGCATTGAAGGTTCCCAAGAGCACAGTGGCCTCCATAATTCTTAAATGGAAGAAGTTTGGAACAACGAGGACTCTTCCTAGAGCTGGCCGCCCAGCCAAACTGAGCAATCGGGGGAGAAGGGCCTTGGTAAGAGAGGTGACCAAGAACCCGATGGTCACTCTGGCTGAGCTCCAGAGATCCTGTGTGGAGATGGGAGAAACTTCCAGAAGGACAACCATCACTGCAACACTCCACCGATCTGGGCTTTATGGCAGAGTGGCCAGACGGAAGCCTCTCCTCAGTGAAAGATGCATGAAAGCCCGCTTGGAGTTTGTAAAAAAGCACCTAAAGGATTCTCAGACTGTGAGAAACAAGATTCTGTGGTCTGATGAAACCAAGATTGAACTGTTTGGCCTCAATTCTAGGCGTCATGTCTGGAGGAAACCAGGCACCGCTCATCACCTGCCCAATACCATCCCAACGGTGAAGCATGGTAGTGGCAGCATCATGCTGTGCGGGTGTTTTCAGGAGCAGGGACTGTGGGGTCTGGTCCGGGTTTAGGGAACAATGAACGGAGCAAAGTACAGAGATATCCTCAATGAAAACCTGAAACGGAGCGCTCAGGACCTCAGACTGGGCCGAAGGTTCACCTTCCAACAGGACAATGACCCGAAGCACACAGCCAAGACAACGCAGGAGTGGCTTCGGGACAACTCTGTGAAGGTCCTTGAGTGGCCCAGCCAGAGCCCTGACTTGAACCCAATCGAACATCTCTGGAGAGACCTGAAAATGGCTGTCCACCAACGGTCCCCATCCAACCTGACAGAGCTGGAGAAGAATGGCAGAAAATCGCCAAATCCAGGTGTGCAAAGCTTGTCGCATTATACCCAAGAAGACTCGAGGCTGTAATCGCTGCCAAAGGTGCTTCAACTAAGTACTGAGTTGAGGGTCTGAATACTTATGTCAATGTGATATTTCAGTTTTTTCTTTTTAATAAATTTGCAAAACTTTCTAAAATCCTGTTTTCTCTTAGTCATTATGGGGTATTGAGTGTAGATTGATGAGTGAAAAAATGAATTTAAACGATTTCAGCATAAGGCTGCAACATAACAAAATGTGAAAAAAGTGAAGGGGTCTGAATACTTTCTGAATGCACTGTCGTGATTCGTTTTATTAAGGTTAGCTTGGGAGTAGCTTGGGAGTCTTCTTAGTGGTGCTCCCAGGTCCACCCGATTAAGCATTTGGAACATAATTCCTTTGTCTTCTGAGGCTGTAGTGGTTTTTAGTTTTAATATTTTTTGTTCTACCGTAAAAAGTGACCAAAGGGAAATTCTTCTGGAGGCTCCATTCCCGAATATTTGTTTTTTTTTTGTTAAATATTATTGTTATTATTTATTTATTACTGTTCCCCCCCCCCCCCCCCCCCCCCCAAGTCCAATGTTTGCAGAGTGTTGATTAAGCATTACTTGCCCATCTGTCATTGGATCGGTACTCGGTACATCCCCCCGACGGGGAGCCTCGTGAGCGGCGGCGCACTCCTGGGTCCCCCCAACTTCGCATTTGGCACATAGTTCCTTTGTCTTCTGGGGCTGTAGTGGTTTTTAGTTTTAATATTTTTTGTTTTACCTTAGGCTTAGAGTGACCAAAGTGAAATCCTCCTGGAAACTCCATTCCCGAATATATATATTTTTGGTTCATTATTATTATTATTATTATTTATTTCTTTAAATTTTTTTTTTTTTTTTTTTTTTTTAAAGTCCAATGCTTGGTGCAGAGTATTGATTAAGCATTACTTCGCCATCTGTCATTGGATGACTAGTAATTAATTAATTAAAGCGAATGTTGCATGGCCAAAGATGTTACATCATCGCACAAGTTTTATGATGCTTTGCTGTTTTCAGGGGACAGTGGCCGCTCAGCTATCTGGGAGAGGGTACCCGCTCCCCACGTGGGTGCCTGCAGGATCTCAGCCGACCGCAGCAAAGCCTTCCGCACCAATACGTCCAACCGTCCCTTCACCTTACTTGCTTTATGGGGGCCTGCCCCCACCTACTGCCACCACTTCTACGGTATCCGCATCGAGCTATCAGATACAGAGGCCGATCTCCTCCACACTGCCTGTGACCGTCGCGACCACGACGGTTCCTCATCCCGCGCTGCCGCAATTTCATCCCGGCCAAGGCGTCGCCCCCCAGACGCAGGCGAAACCCGGCGCTTGTGTCGGAACGATCGTGCAATGTGGCTCGGCGGTGCCGAAGACCTCCTGAGCGTTATGCAGAGCGACACGTTTGCCG
>NC_136261.1:408685168-408780168 GCF_964187855.1 Myxine glutinosa | reverse complement strand
TTGTGAGGGTACAAGTCTCTTTATTGCATGATGGACGCTCCCGGCGGATTCTATGGCAGCACCCTGGAGACCCGATGAGCTTGAACACGTCCTTTTGATCGACGACGATTCCATGACCTTTTGCGGGTCCTGCAGGTGGATGAGAAGGTCAGGCCTGGGCTCTCCCAGAATCTGGTTTTTGGCCCAACCTTGCGTTGGACATCTTTTGATTGGATGAGACGCTCGGTTCAGTTCTCTCACTTTTCTCCTCGTAATGCATTCGCCGTCATGTACGAAGCACGGCGGGATGCGTGCACCACCGTGTACAAAACGGCGATCCGACTCCCCAAAATATTTAAGAGTTCCTTTACAATTAAATTAAACGCAGGAGGAGGCCTTTCGGCTCATCCAGCGTACGCGATGGTTGTTTGTCCTTGCTCCATCCTTTGTAAATGATGAGCGTCAAGTGAGGAAGCAACACGTTTTAAAATCTTTGGTATGACTGAGCCGGGGTTTGAACCCCGACCTGGCAGACTCCGAGCGGATGCTCTACTTCATTTTGCCGCCGAGTCTGGTTAAGTTGTTTAGTGTTGTTGTACGAGTGGGATGTGAGACGCGTCCCTTGGCTCACACCCGTTTACATGGTGCTGGTGCGGATTGCTTGTGGACCAGCGAACGCTGGTTTTGATTTGAATGAAACCGTTGGAAGGTGAAATAAAAGTTCAATGGTGCTCATGTCTGACTTTGTGTTGGAGCTCAGTTGTGTTTGCATTTTAAAATGTCCCTCTGCTTTGTCTCTCGAGAGATGAAGAGGTTCTGGGTGAAGCAATGGATTAGTAACTACTATCTCTTTGATGGCAGCTGGTTATTTTTTGTTTACTAATATTTTTTTTCTCCCTACACTTATCGACAACACGTCGTCATGTACTACAGTATGCAGTATCGCCTTAGCAGCGCAAGCCCCAGGGTTGCTTAACCCTAACCCTGCGCTGCTGGTCTCCACTGTTGTGCTTCCCTCTCTCTGCCCCCTTTGGTTTCCCACTCCCTTTATTGTACGTTCTATGTGGTAGCTCTTATATGAGCCTCGACTAAGTATACAAAAACAACCCTCAACCCCATCCTCGCACCAACCAACTTCACCACCCCAACTCCCCCAGCACCCATACACCCAAACTCTACCGTGCCCTCTCCTCCCCTCTAACACCACCATGCACCCTCCCCATCTCCACCCCTGCCCCCCCCCAACTGTACCCTTGCCCTCCCCCCCACCCCTCCGAACTCCACACCCAAACTCCACCCATGCACACCTCCCCAACTCCACCCTTGCACACCTCCCCAACTCCACCCTTGCACACCTCCCCAACTCCACCCTTGCACACCTCCCCAACTCCACCCTTGCACACCTCCCCAACTCCACCCTTGCACACCTCCCCAACTCCACCCTTGCACACCTCCCCAACTCCACCCCTGCACACCTCCCCAACTCCACCCTTGCACACCTCCCCAACTCGACCCTTGCACACCTCCCCAACTCCACCCCTGCACTCCCCCCCCCACCTCCACCCCTGCACCTCCCCCCAAACTCCACCCCTTCACTTCCCCCTCTGAACTATACCCCATGCACTCAGCCCCTCCCGAAACTCCATCCCTGCACTCACCTCCCCCCCACTCCACCCCTGCACTCACCTCCCCCCCATTCCACCCCTGCACTCACCTCCCCAAACTCCACCCCCACCACCCCCCCCCCAAAAACTCCACCCCTGCACTCCACTCCCTAACTCCACCCCTGCACTCCCCCATCGCTACACCTGCAACCCCCCTGATCTTCACCCTTTCACTTCCCCCTCTGCACTCACCCCTTCCCCAAACTCCACCCCTGCACTCCCCCCAAACTCCACCCCTGCACTCCCCCCAAACTCCACCCCTGCACTTCCCCTCTGAACTCCATCCCTGCACCCCCCCTGATCTCCACCCCTGCACCTCCCCCCAAACTCCACCCCTTCACTCCCCCCCCCAAACTCCACCCCCGAATACCACCCCTGCACTCCTCCCAACCCCACCCCTTCACTCCCCCCGGTCCCCACCCCTGCACTCCTCCCCCAAACTCAACCCCTGCACTACCCCCATCACTACACCTGCACCCCCCCCCGATCTCCACCCCTGAATCCGCCCCTTAACTGTACCCCTGCACTCCCCCCCCCCCAACTGTACCCCTGCACCCCCCCCCCAACTGTACCCCTGCACCCCCCCCAACGGTACCCCTGCACCCCCCCTGAACTCCACCCCTGCACTCCCCCCCCTGAACTCCACACCCAACCCCCCTCCCAACTCCACCCCTGCACCCCACCCATCGCTACACCTGCACCCCCCCCTAACCCCCCGCCCCCATCTCCACCTCCGGCACCTCCCCCTAAACCCCACCCCTTAAATTCCCCCTCTGAACTCTACCCCTGCACTCACCTCCTCCCCCCAACTCTACCCCTGCACTCCCCCCCCCAACTCCACCTCTGCACTCCCCCCATCGCTACACCTGCACCCCCACGATCTCCACCCCTGCACCTCCCGCCGAACTCCACCCCTGCACCTCCCGCCGAACTCCACCCCTGCACCTCCCCCCGAACTTCACCCCTTCACTCCCCCCCCCCCGAACTCCACCCCTGCACTCCCTCCATCCCCACCCCTTCACTCCCCCCGGTCCCCACCCCTGCACTCCTCCCCCAAACTCATCCCCCAAACTCCACCCTGCACTCCCCCCCCCCCCGAACTCCACCCCTGCACTCCCCCCATCGCTACACCTGCACCGCCCCTAACCCCCCGCCCCTATCTCCACCCCTGCACCTCCCCCTGAACACCACCCCTTCACTTCCCCTTCTGAACTCTACCCCTGCACTCACCTCCTCCCCAAACTCCACCCCTGCACTCCCCTCCCCCCAACTCCACCCCTGCACCCCTCCCCCCAACTCCACCCCTGCACTCCCCCCATCGCTACACCTGCACCCCCCCGATCTCCACCCCTGCACCTCGCACCGAACTCCACCCCTGCACCTCCCCCCGAACTTCACCCCTTCACTTCCCCCTCTAAACTCTACCCCTGCACTCACCCCCTCCCCAAACTCCATCCCTGCACTCCCTCCCACTCCACCCTGCACTCCCTCCCACTCCACCCTGCACTCCCCCCACTCCACCCTTGCACTCCCCCCTCCCACTCCACCCTTGTACTCCTCCCCCACTCCACCCTGCACTCCCACCCCCACTCCACCCTGTACTCCCACCTCCACTCCACCCTGTACTCCCACCTCCACTCCACCCTGCACTCCCACCCCCACTCCACCCTGCACTCCCACCCCCACTCCACCCTGCACTCCCACCCCCACTCCACCCTGCACTCCCACCCCCACTCCACCCTGCACTCCCATCCCCACTCCACCCTGCACTCCCATCCCCACTCCACCCTGCACTCCCATCCCCACTCCACCCTGCACTCCCATCCCCACTCCACCCTGCACTCCCATCCCCACTCCACCCTGCACTCCCATCCCCACTCCACCCTGCACTCCCATCCCCACTCCACCCTGCACTCCTCACCTCCCCCGAAATCCACCCCTGCACTGCCCCCCATCCTCCCCCCAGCTCCCCCAACCCCAACCCCACCCCCACCTGGTGTTTTGTTCGCCAAGTCGACGATGGATGGATTCCCCTTTCTCTGTTCCCTTGTGCTCTCATAATGGATAAAATGAAAACTCCAAATTGTACAGACAAGCAGAATACCAGCCCTCCAGGCGATCTTGTTCGGAGTATGTAGCGTACGAATGACACACACCTTTGTTTGGGCGGTTTATGGGCATCTGATAGCGCCCTCAATCACTCCAAAAATAAAATATCCCAGGTTGCGTGCATGAAGCAAAAACACCAACTGCTTACAATTCAAAACGTTTCACTGCACTGGAAAACCTGCGGACAGGAATACTGTAGTGTGAAGGGTGGGAATTGGGGAATTGTAATACCCCCTCCCACCTAGAGGTGGTGCTACATGATACGCATGTACATAGAGAATGAGCACTCTCCTTCACAGAATAGCGACAAACACGCACATCTAGAGTCCCTGTATAGAGAGAGTTACGACAACCCGGAATTAGAAGCCATTTTGTTTCCATTGTTTGCGCCACGCACTAGTGCATGCCCGCCAGTGTGTATACATTGTGCGTAACCTAGTACACAATTCGAGTACCTACATTGTGTAATTTGTGATTTGCACCGTGCCCCTCGCTTTTGATATGATTTCCTCTTCGTCCAAGATAAGAATCGGATTTTGTTTATTGCAATAATCTTTGTTCAGAAAAGTCTCAATGTGCTGACATAGTTGACATGTTGTATTACTACATGTAATTCTGATTCTCTCCAAATAAAAAAACACAGGTTTGACCTTTTCACATTCAAGTATGAACATAACAATACCACACTTCAGTGTTCAACTCAGTGTATCTGTTCATTTTACATTTTTGGCAAACTTTCGCATAGCCATGCTCTTGCTCCCTAATTCACCCTCTTTTTTGTTCTCCCCATCTCCGCTTTGAGTTCAACATTCTTCTTCTTGCAGTAAAAATGTAAGCGAGCATTAATAAACTTTGTTCGCAGTTTGGATTTGAGGTCATGGCAGGTCGGAAGTTTGATATCTCGAGTGCGAAACTCGGCTTCTGCCACGAGTTGCTTTTTCACATTCGTCTTTTCCATTAGCGTACTCTGTGCACGGCGGAACCTTAATTCAACTTCCAACAACATGTTGTAAGCCTTAGCCGAGATGTGCATGAGGCAACCAGTCCGATACTCCTTCAGCTGACTTCGCCCCGCTGCTTGGTGAGCTGCCTCATCTGGTCCTTTTGTTACCTCCTGCATACATCTCTCACAGGATTTTTCATTTCTCTTGATGCTGCGTAAACAGTACCCTGCCAAATTGTATAGGCTGTCACGTTCAGCCAGTGGTAGATCCCGTGTGATTTGCTCCTCAGAAAGATGGATGGCGATAGCTGGTGGCACCCTCACAGGCTGTTCCAAGAAGTCTGCCAGGAACTCCCCATCATTCTGCTGGTAGCTACCAGAGCGTGGAAGGGTTAAAAACTGGGCATTGCTTATCAGCTTCAAGGCAGACTTGAATTCAAGGGGAGTGGGCACAAGCTTCCTCAGACGCACAACTGAGAAGGGATTCTCCAAGCAGCTTGCTAAGAGCCATCACGGGATGTGTTCCGTGCTCCTCCCCAAACCCCGCTCACGGTGTACCTCCGAGCCCCGAGAGGAGTCACGGCCGAAAGATATGTTATTCTGTGTCAAAGATCAATGGTGAAACCACACAAATTGTTACCAACAAACAAGTATTGTATTAAGGTCACACAAGAATAACAGTACAATAACAATAGTAATCAATTGTACATCAATATATCATTCCTATGATGGTACCATCAGTTTCGTACAATATAACTCACTGTGCTCCAAGTGAGCGAAAATAACATTCCCAATGTCTCTGTCCCAGCTTCAAACCAAAGTCGATCCACGCTCCAGTGATCGTCAGAACGATGTATCGAGACCAGAATCCTGCTCGGTTGACAGTCACACTGCCAAAGATAGGCAAAAGTGTGCTGAAGAGTCGGCTGGGAAATCACACCTTCGGGTATGGACGTTCAACGGCTCCCAATCGGCGAACCGCAAATTCACACTCAAAATCCACGTTACACACACACACCAGGCTAACGGCTGGATGCGGTGAAATGGTTGAAGCGAGGGGGAAAACCTGGAGCGATGCGAAATCAGGCGCGAGGCAAAATGGCCAACGGTCCGTTCTCGAGACGTAACGGCACTTCAATGATTCTCTTCAGAATCAACCGCAAAACCTGTCACGCAGGTTTATCTGTCATAGCGATAATGACTGTCACAGGAATCCCTTTCCCAGGAAACCCCAAAGTTCGCTAGTGACCCTCGTTCACCAGCGTTTGCTCAAAACCTCAACGCAGCTCGGCTCCTTCTCCGACCTCACTCGCTCTGCTCCCTTTTCCTCTTCTTCCTCTTTTTCTTCCTCCTCTTCGTCCGGTTCCCGGTCCGGTTTCCGGTTTCTTTTAAAACACTAACTTTTTTCACCTTTTGAAAACAGTAATCTCTATTTCACTTAAACGATAACAATAATAGTACATGCAACCAAAAATGTTTACAGTGGATGAGAACCACAACAACGGAAGTGATGAATCCGTGACAGATGTCTTCAGCTATATGAGAGGGAGAGAAAGAGGAACAACAGAGAAATCATAAATATTGCTGCTCCTGTCAAATGATGTTTACATTTATAGACTATCTATAGCCTTGAGTATTCATGAAAATTCTCAACAAGAGTACACACTTCTTTGTAATAAAACGTTGGATATGAAATTGAATTTCCAATGATTTGAGGCATAAAACATTGATGTAATTCATTCAAGCAATTTGACGAGCATTAGCATATCTTCCATGAAAAGAAAAGGGATCACCTAATAAAAATGAAAGGAATATAGAATCTGGTTATAACAATTACAAAAGTAGAATACTCATTATTGCTATTAATTTTAATTATTTAAAGATGTACACATGAATACGCAATTATTGGTTATTTCATAACTTTCAAGCATTGATTAACCATCTATATTTAAGTCAGTTCACTTACAACTTCAATCAAAATTTCTTTTAAAGCGAACTGAACTGCAGCAAATACTACATAGTTCACATGTACTTTAAAAGAAGAAACTTATTTAATCAAAGTAATAAAACCGTGCTTACCAGCACTAGATGAGGTGTCGTTCTGTCGAGTAGCAAAGTAGTTGTGATATTGTAGAAGAGCCGCCATGCAAGCCTTGTTGTCCCCCGTCGCACCGCGGAGCGAAAGGGGGACTATGATATTTCCCCTCCGTCCGTGTGTGCGTCCGTCCATCCGTCCGGGTAGTGTGCGTTCCGGGATGTGTGCGTCCTTTGTGTGTGTCCGTCCGTCCGTCCGAGGCGTAACGCTTGTTTCCTGTAGTACAGGTTGAACTCCGCTTCTTTGGAGCCTTGCGGACCCTGGGAGAGTTACGGTGACTGACGATGGTGGGTGCAGCAGTGATCTTCAGCTTTCTCTTCCCATCAGCACGCCCATGCTCAAACTGATGATGGTCAAAATGTTCCTGTATATTTTACAAAGGGAAAAAATAAAAAATCTTTTTTTTTTTTTTTTTTTTTGTTAATATTGTAGAAGAAATTTGCCATTCATCCAGAGTTGATGATCCCAATATATAAATCATACAAAATGAGAGCACATCACTACACTGGATTGTGAGAAGCAATCAATCAAAAGACATCAAAGTACATGCAAGGGATTATGACTAACCTGACACAAAAATGATGACGTCGGTTCCCATCCAACTCTCCGGACTCTGTTCATCCACAGTTTCCTTCTTTCAGGATTCCTTGGGAATCTGTGCATGTGGAATCCTTTTTCCGACCGATTACTGCACCCATAGGCACAGCAGCCAGTCATCTTTGAAGAAGATAACAAACAAAGCCAGACAATAAAATAGAGCGTTCCTCGTATGTATTCAACGCAAGGCCAGAAACACGCGAAGATCGGACAGGAAACAACATGGCGTCCACAGACCACGTGACCAATTTTTTTCGGACTTTACACACATCCGCCCTACCCCCCCCCCCCCCCGCCCCCACCCCACGAGAAGGGAGCCATTCACAATTAACATTATTGGGAGTGAAGTTAGTGCAGCCCTAATTGGTACAGAGGTTAACAAGTAAGAGCAATCGGACAGTGCAGACCCTCACTAAGACTTTGTGTGTTTGTGTGGTGTGTAGATCCATTGATGTCACCATGTAGGTTTATGTCAATACAGTGGACAAACAAACCTTTTCAGTTTTATTGCATAGATCCACGTTCCAATCGTACGGTTTTTTGTTTTTTTACTGACATACGCATACTTTTATTGTACTTTATAGATGCACTCACACTCTTTATAAAGTACTCACACCCAGACTGTAATAGTACTGTACATACTATTAATTATATGAGGGGGTGGTGCGTGGAGTGGGAGAGGGGGGGGGGGGGGTTAGGTACATTACCTTAGAAGAGAACTGTATAGAGTAGTATTACTTAGGTGGCTTAGTGGAAATATCGTTACAGGTTGGATAAAAGCACCATGTTTGGTAGAGAGCTTCCTTTTAGCCTAAGTTTTGATTTTAGAAGGGGTGCCACCTGAACGGGGTCATGGATCCGGGTCAGGGGGGCCGGGGGCACTACCCCCCTCCCATATTGCTGAAATATGGGTTTTACACCAATCTTGTATTGTCTATGAGCACAATTTTTTGGTACATAACATTTTTAAGCACTCCATTTCATTTTAGAATGTGAGGTTCCTGAGAACAGGGGCAAATGGTCGGGCGATTGTGGTGGGGACCCCCCCCCCCCCCCCCACACCATAATATTATTTTTCTTTGCTTGTGATAATTATGAGGCACATTTTGGCAGAGCTCATCTTGTGTGCCAACTTTTGATTTTAGATTTTCCTATTTTTGAAATAAAGCACATGCGAGATCTTCAGCATAGGCCCTTGAACCGGGGGGGAGGGGGCTGGGGGCTGCAGCCCCCCCCCAATGCTCTAGCAAAAAAAAAGAAGCAGAAATGAGACAGATGTATCTTGCAATGCAGTAGTTCATAGTCTATTTCTTACAGCTGCACTTGCAGAGTGAAGAGCAATCCAGATTTGCATTGCTACATTTGCAGGTAGAACAGTTTCCTCTGCAGGAACATTTGATCAGTTCTCGGCATGCTCTGGAACTGTCATCCACACCGGCACCCAGGATCCTGATTCCTTGGTCCAGCCATAGTCTTCTGGAGATGGAATCACTTGCAGAGACTGAGTACTTGTTGTCCAGATTCCTGCCTGATATATTGCCCTTCTTACAAGCTGCAGCAGTGCATCCTGTGTTGGGGGCAGGTTCTCCATTGTTCGATTCTCGTGGCAGAAGAGTTTTCTCCTCGTCTCATTGACAGAACTCAGTGGACTGGATTTGTCATATATGATTGCAGTCAGTCTCTCCAAGATTTGGAATATCTCAGAGCCAACATGCAGCTTTTGGAAAGGATGCTTTGCTAGGTAGGTGAATGCCTCTGTAGCATAATCATACGCCTGCCAAGCCCGCCAGGCTACCTTTTTGCCCTTGCTACGGAATGCTGATGTTGCGTCACATCCAGAGAATGAATGAAACACAGGCAGGGATTGTGATTTCGATGTCCCAAGACTCTGGCAGATTGAATTGATGTGGTAGTATCTGTATTTCCTTCCCATTCCAAAGGTCACCCAGATATCAGTCGACTGTTGGGTCTTGAGGAGCTCATGGAATTGGCCGAAAATGATTGCTACAACATCTGTATCTACTGTTCGCACTAGCACTTGCTTTGCTCCTTGTTGAAGAGCATGGACAATGTGGACAACGATCCTGGCATCGGCTTCCTCGTGATTACATTTTTCCATGTTGTCTGATCCTGAAGATGACACACTTTCCTCTGAAGTGACATTGATATTTTTGCCCTGTGGCCAGTTGAATCTTTCGATCTTGGCTGTAAGAAAGGCAAACAGCTCCTTCTTGTTGACCGGATCACGAAGAAGTTCCATCCAGTTGCGTGATAATTTAGTTTGGCCAGACACTTTCTGCGCACACCAGCTCCCCTCTTTTCCCGTGTACTCTCTTTCAAACTGCCTTCGATGTATGTGTCCCATACCAGGTCTAACCTCTTTGTATGTTGCAGCTGCTTCTCCAGGTATGGAATAAAGACTTCATCTGCATAATTGTCAAAGGTGCTGACACCAATCACAGGAAGACAATGGACAATAACGGCTCCATCCATAATCTTGCAACAAAATGTTGAAGGTGGCTCTCGTTGCTCTGGCTGCTCAAGACATTGCAACAGATCTGATTTGGTACCTGGCAGATAAAGTTTACCAAAATCTGACGGATAAGGAGGAAATGACTATCTCATGTGCAAAGAATTCATCCAAGTCGCTCTCACGGCTCTGCATGGCGATGTCTAGTTGGCCAAAGAGAGCTACATTATTCTGAAGCACTTTGATGAAGCACCTTTCAGCCTTGTCTTGTTCACGCTTTTTCCGATACCTAATTCAACGAGACGATTTACGTACAGAGTATGAATTTCACTTAACTTGAAGAAGAATATTCCTGAGTCCACTTGGCATTTGATGTAGCTTTTTAGTTCAGCAAATGCACGCGCTTCATTCATTTTTTCATCATCATTATCCAGCGTTTGAGATGCCCTCATGTGAGAACGGTACCGGTTTCTTAAGCTCACTAGACACGGCAGATGATACTTTGCTTCAAGTGCTATGAGATCACCTCCAACTATTCTAGTCGTGAGTTTTGTGTCATTCAGTTCGGTTATCGTTTCCCTGATATCGTTGTCTGCTTCTAGGGTGCTAACTTCATGTAGGGCATCTTCCTCTTTTCCTTTTTCACAGAAGATGCATTTCTCAACATCAAATGATCGGCGCTTTATAGGTTTCTTGCTTACAGCATCACTGGAATCTTTCATTTTTCTTTTTCTGGCCCTTTCAATCTTAGTTACTGAATTTCAAATGACAGGACTTGTGCCAAGAAGCAGCATGTGAAGCAAAACTGTCAGCAGTTTCTTCACCAAAGTAGAGCTCAGGAGGAAGAGCATCAATGGCTCGAAATGCTTCCACAATTAACAAAAATGATTTATAGGCATCTGTGCCATCAACGCCTTTATCTAAGGACTTCATGGGACACTTTAACGGTTCATCCTTGTCTTTCTGACAAATGATGCAGCGGCTCCAGTTGAAATCCATGGTGATACGTCGAAGCTGTAAGCACAAAATTGAAATGGATGGATTCAACATCAAAGGGCATCAACATCAAACATCAAATGATTCAACATCATCATCATCATGATTCAACATCAAAAAAATTCAGATGTTTTAATTTTAAACGTTTAAATTTTACGTTTTTATGTTTAAATTTTACCTGACACAAGCAGAAAGATAACTTGGAGAATTAATGTTGCAACAAAGTGTCGCTGATTTTGTGTGGGCAACAAACGACAGACCTAATCCAAGTGCACCCATCATTAAACGAAAACAACAACACATGTTAACTCAGAAATAAATCTCTAACAAGCGTTACGCTTCGGTCCCCCGTCGGTGAAGTGATGTGAGTTGACAACGTGGAAGACGCAGAAAACATGCTATGATATTGTTGCGGAAATGAGGATTGAGTTTTTTTGATTGTGTTGTATTGTATTGTAAATTGTTATGAATTATTGCTTATTCTGCACCCTCCTTGCTCCAGTGTGTATAAAGGTCAAAGGGCGTTCCGGTAGTTAATTCCATAAAGCATACATTGAAGGACACTATAATACCCTTGTTCAGTAGCTTATATCCTTATTATGTGTGTTAGGGTAAGGCTTTGTCTTCCATTAAAATGACACTCCATTGCACCAAGTGAAATAAGATAGATTCCCTTCATTCTTCATTCCCATTCCCAAAAACCTCCATTTCCCCTTTCGTCATGGCCAAGCCTCAATTTGCCAATTACATCCCCTCCAAAACCACCATTGAACACGTGCTCGGGTTGGGGAAGAAAGGCGTGCCCGCCCGTCGTCATCAAGGGCGGAGCCAGAGGGTCGCGCGACCAACCATGGCTGAGGTGAGCACACCGATGGGCGTGTCCTGAAGGCCGGTGGCTTAATCGCCGGAGGCGTTATAAAAGCGTGGGCGCAAGAGTGGTCAGTGGTTGCGTTGAGTGGTCAGTGGTTGCGTTGAGTGGTCAGTGGTTGCGTTGGTTGCGTTGGGTTGTCGATGGTGAGGAGTGGTCGGACCAAGAAAGAGAAAGAGTTGTTGGACCAAGAGAACATCCAAGGAGAGGACATCCCAGAAAGCACAAAGCCTGTTGTAGTCCTGGCAAAGCACGCAACGTCCACAGGAGCAGCAGCAGCGGCGGCCACAGCAGCAACAACACTCAACAGCCGCTTGGGGCCTGGACGGCGGTTTTGAGCAGGGCCGCGAAGGAACGGCGGCTGCTAAACGCGCCGATCGTGCTGCAGGACCCCTCGGACTTTCCTCTCCCTCCAGCCATCCACCTCCGCCATTCCTATCATCATTCCCCGTGTGAGTCGTCTTCGTTTGTTCTGTCCTGGGTATTAATTGTCTGTTTAGATAAGCTAGCGATTTTCACTGTCTCTAAAATCTTCTGTATATTATTTTCTTATCTTTCCTTCTCCTTGGTTATTTTGAGCATGTAAATAATAGGAATAAATTTAGTAGTATTGCCAACCTTTTCGTCTTCTTCTTCACATCCGTGTCGCTTTTGTCTTTTCCCTATTGAATATCTGTGGCGCGATCTGGCCAACGCTCGGGAATCGGGTTAGTCGGGGTAACTGTATGACTGCGGGGCCTCCGCTCGGCAAAACGAACATCTTATCCGCGGTCCGTAACAATATGATATTTCGCTCACAAGGTTCAGACATACATGGAGGCGGCCATCTTGGATTTTGACGTGGTGACCCAATTTTAAACAGCGTTCTTGCTTGTGCCTAGATACACCCACACACCAGATTAGAAGTTGGAACTTCGCTTATTTAATTAGTCCCCTACCGGTGTTAGTACAGCGGATAAGCTCTCATATTTTAACAAATTGTGTATTTTTTGAGGAAAGCATGAAATTTCTATGATAGTTAGTATATACCATAAGGTTTAGTTTCAGATGTGGAGGGAAGTCAGATTTGACCTCTGAGGACCATGAGAGGTCAAATCCAAAATGGCCACCAGTCCACCGGGTCTAATGTTCAAACGCGCTTATAGGTGTCATTTCCAACTAAATTGGGGATGCCCATTCATTTGGTTATACTTTTGAGATCGCCAGAACTCAAGGACATGCATTTAGGTCACGGTCAAGGTCAAATTACGTTAAATATCTATTTTTATGATACTGCAGTTGGAACTGCTATTGGAAAAAGTTCATTTGAACTTTTAAAACTTAATTTTTTCAGGTACAGGGATAGGTACAGAAGACCCAAAGACCAGAAATGATGAAAAAAAAAGTGTTTACACTGCAAGGAATGATGCAATAACCTCTGAAAAAACAAGCATTCTGAGTATTGTGCTGCAATACATGTCCCCTACCAAAGTTCAAAGTGCCATAACTTTGTCAAAAATGATCGAATATGCAAATTTACGCACGGTTGATGCTGGTTTTCAAACCTGATCTGAGGTATGCTGAGACACGTGTGTCATGCCTCGCCTCGTTGATAAGCCCGCAAGGTCGCTCCGTGGAGCGGCCTGCACGTATTGCACTGTGTGAATTATATAAATGATTACCAACTCACGGTCTGAGGTACTAGCGATTCAAGAGATATCCATTTTTTTATGGCACATTGGAGAAGCCAATGCGAGGTTTCTTCTTCCTCAGCTTGTCACAACTCTGTCAAATGCGATCGAGTTTAAAAAGTCAGAATTTGACCAAATCTGTTTTATTCGTTTGTTAATATACCTCAGCTATTGACAAATCTTAAATTAGAATTTTATTTGAGGTTAAAATGACTGCGACAGGTCGTGTCCAACGATGCTTTCAGTCTGTACATGTGATAAATAATTAAATCCGCACACTTTATGCCTCTTCTTCTTCACGCAATAACAACTTTTTGCTTCCAGACCGTACATCCAATCATCTTGAAATTTTGCACACTTGTTACTCTTCATGACTTCTGCTATAGTATGAAGTTTCACGTCGATCAATAAAGCGATTCAAGAGATATCCATTTTTAAAAATATTTTCGTTTAATTAACGATATCTGCCAAACCACGTGAGCTATCGCAAATTCCAAAAGGACATTTTAGTAGAATGACATGCGGAACAGATCTGTGAAGTTTCCCCTCGATTGGATCAAAAATGAGGGAGGGGCTCGGTTTTAAAGGTTCATGCTTAAAAACGTCATAAGTCTGAAACCATGCGACGCATGACGTCATGCACGCAGACTTTTTTGTTCGTCATGAGTATGCGATTCGGCTTGCAAAGCTTGGCCTCGATCTGTTCAGCCGTTGCAGAGAAAAAGGGGTTTTGGTGTTTTCACGAAAAACAATATGGCGCCCGAACCGCGTGACCTGTGACGTCATAATTACCATTAAAATATTCTACAGACCGAGTCCCTCATATGGTGAAAATTTGATCTCAATCGGTCCTATTATTGCAGAGAAAATCTTTTTTAAAGGAAATTAAAACTTAAAATGGCACTGAGTTAAGGATCATCAGAATTATCAGAATTCCCAAAGTTCAAAGTGCCATAACTTTGTCAAAAATGATCGAAACGTCGTGAAGTTCGAACTTGATCTGTAACTTATGATGAGGAAACCATGTGCCAAGTTTGAAATCATTTGCATTAAGCGTTTAGAAAAAAAGTCCGGAAAACTGTTCTTTGCGTGACGGACAGAGGGCGGAGGGACGGCGTGCAAACCTATAGTCCCCTCCGGTGTACACCGGGAGGGGACTAATAACTGTAGTTAACCAAGTATGTCCACCAAAGCTTACATTAAATCAAGTGCAATGATGAAAATTGGCAATGATCTAAATCTAACAGTCTCCAGAACAGAAGCACAGTGCAGTGCACTTGAATGCAGCTTTGGCACACTTGCAGCGTCCAGTGCACCCTTTCTTGCAGCCACAGTCGATCAATTCATGGCACGATTTTGATGCTTCAGGAAGAGTGGTCCAAAGAGGCTGCCACCCAGTTGTCTCCTTTGTCCAGCCCCAGTCACGTGGGTCTGGCATCTCTGGATCCATGACCAATGCCTGGTTCCAACAGTTGGCCTGGTAGCAAGTGTGCTTGATGTGCTGCTTGAGTGTTGCCTGGGTTGGAGGAATGTTCTCTAGAGTTCTACACTTCTGTGTGAAGAGCTGTTTCCTGGCATCATTCACTTCCGTGCTCTCACTGGTTCGGTCGTACATCAGCACCACAAATCGCTCTAGCAGTAACATTGAGCCTTCACTGACCTCACTTGGCATGCCTAGGAGTTCATTGAAAGCATCATTCACCTCTGGGCATCCCCAATTTAGTTGTAAATGACACCTATAATGTTTTTCTACACTATTTGGTTCCAAAATTAAGCGCGTTTGAACATTAGACTCGGTGGACTGGCGGCCATTTTGGATTTGACCTCTCACGGTTCTCAGAGGTCAAATCTGACTTCCCTCCACATCTGAAAATAAACCTTATGGTATGCACTAACTATGCCAGAAATTTCATGCTTTTCTCATAAAATGCACAATTTTTGGGTTTATCTGCTGCACGATGTACACCGGAGGGGACTATATGTTTGCACTCCGTCCCTCTGTCCGTCAGTCCGTCAATCCGTCACGCAAAGAACAGTTTTTCGGACTTTTTTTCTAAACGCTTAATGCTAATGATTTCAAACTTGGCACATGGTTTCCTCATGATAAGATACAGATCAAGTTCGAACTTCACGACGTTTCGATCATTTTTGACAAAGTTATGGCACTTTGAACTTTGGGAATTCTGATAATTCTGATGATCCTTAACTCAGTGCCATTTTAAGTTTTAATATCCTTTAAAAACCAATTTCTCTGCAATAATAGGACCGATTGAGATAAATTTTTCACCATATGATGGACTCGGTCTGTAGAATATTGTAATTGTAATTATGATGTCACAGGTCACGTGGTTCGGTCGGCATATTGTTTTTCGTGAAAACACGAAAACCCCTTTTTCTCTGCAACGGCTGAACAGATCGAGGCCAAACTTTGCAGGCAGAATCGCATACCCATGACGAATAAAAAAAGTCAGCGAGCATGACGTCATGCGTCACATGGTTTCAGAGTTATGACGTTTTTAAGCATGAAACTTTAAAACCGAGCTCCTCCCTCATTTTTGATACAATCGAGGAGAAACTTCCCAGATCTGTTCAGCATGTCAGTCTACTAAAATGTCCTTTTGGAATTTGCGATAGGGCACGTGGTTTGGCAGATATCGTTAATTAAACGAAAGAAAAAAAAAATGGATATCTCTTGAATCGCTAGTACCTCAGACCGTGAGTTGGTAATAATTTATATAATTCACACAGTGCAATACGTTCAGGCCGCTCCACGGAGCGACCTCGCGGGCTTATCAACGAGGCGAGGCGTGACACACGTGTCTCAGCATACCTCAGATCAAGTTTGAAAAGCAGCATCAACCGTGCATAAATTTGCATATTCGATCATTTTTGACAAAGTTATGGCACTTTGAACTTTGGTAGGGGACATGTATTGCAGCGCAATACTCAGAATGCTTGTTTTTCAAGATATTCAGCTCACAAGGTTCAGACATATATATATGGTGGCGGCCATCTTGGATTTTGACGTGGCGACCCACTTTTCAATAGCGTTCTTCCTTCTGCCTAGATACACCCACACACCAGATTAGAAGTTGGGAAATCGCTTATTAGTCCCCTACCGATGTACACCGGAGGGGACTATAGGTTTGCACGCCGTCCCGCCGTCAGTCCGTCACGCAAAGAACAGTTTTCCGGACTTTCTTTCTAAACGCTTAATGCTAATGATTTCAAACTTGGCACATGGTTTCATCATGATAAGTTACACATCAAATTCGAACTTCACGACGTTTCCATCATTTTTAACAAAGTTATGGCACTTTGAACTTTGGTAATTCTGATAATTCTGATGATCCTTAACCCAGTGCCATTTTAAGTTTTAATTTCCTTTAAAAAAGATTTTCTCTGCAATAATAGGACCGATTGAGATAAAATTTTCACCATCGGAGGGACTCGGTCTGTAGAATATTTTAGTGGTAATTATGACGTCACAGGTCACGTGGTTCGGGCGCCATATTGTTTTTCGTGAAAACACGAAAATCCCTTTTTCTCTGCAACGGCTGAACAGATCGAGGCCAAACTTTGCATGCGGAATCGCATACTCATGACGAACACAAAAGTCAGCGTGCATGACGTCATGCGTCACATGGTTTCAGAGTTATGACGTTTTTAAGCATGAACCTTTAAAACCGAGCCCCTCCCTCATTTTTGATCCAATCGAGGGGAAACTTCACAGATCTGTTCCGCATGTCAGTCTACTAAAATGTCCTTTTGGAATTTGTGATAGGGCACGTGGTTTGGCAGATATCGTTAATTAAACGAAAATATTTTTTTAAAATGGATATCTCTTGTTTATTCTCGAGTTCTCCTCAAGCCGCATTGCGCGCCCTCGGCCTCGCCTCGCGAATGTCAACAGCGCGACACAGCATGCGCACGCGACACAGCGAAACGGATTTTGACGTGGCGACCCAATTTTCAATAGGGTTCTTCCTTATGCCTAGATACACCCACACACCAGATTAGAAGTTGGTACTTCGCTTATTTTTCAAGATATTCTGCTCACAAGGTTCAGACATACATGGCATCAGACATACATTGCGGCGGCCATCTTGGATTTTGACATGGGTTGCACCCACACACCAAATTAGAATGTGGTCCTTCGCTTACGCACACACGTACGCACGCATGCACGTACGCCTGCACGCACGCACAGACGGACGGACGGAAACACGGACGGAGGGGAAAACCATAGTCCCCCTTTCGCTCCGCGGTGCGATGGGGGACAATAACTGCGAACAAAGCCCATATTTTTGACATTGAGAAGTGGGGGGGCCGGGGGGGGAAGCTCCCCCTGGCCCCTGTCGTGGAAGTGTAGGTGAGACTCAAGACGCCAATGGTCGGAAACAGGTTTTACAAAAGGTCATGACTTTATTAACTGGTTGTTCACTTCATTCCAATACCAAATAATACCGTTTAACTCAATGGACCAGGTAACTCTATCCGCATAGTCCCTCTTTCGTGGCTGCAGCGCCGAACCCGTGGTACGCGTTCATTCCGTCGGGCAGGGCTTCTGAGGATGAGTGCTCTCTTGGCTCAAAGTCTCTTCTGTTTATATCGGCAAACTTCAGTTAATCCTCTGTCCGCTGAAATCGTAATCCCTTCTCCGCTGCTTCTAATCCGTTCTCCGCAAACGTTACTCGGTCGCCTCACTGGCACCAGCTCGCTCTTCTCCCTGCTGGGAATTTGCTTCATCCTCTTTGCATCCCGATGAAAGACAATAGTACAGGCTTGGGAATGTGTGTTAGCCCGGGGTCGTGCTAAAGCTACACAACAGGACTCCCAGCTTCGACAGGGCGAGATGCATTCCTGACATTCTTACGACCACCTGCTCGTACCTTGGTTCGTTACCAGTTCCAACCAATGAGTTACACTGAGTTACACTTCCACAATTCCCTCATCTTTTTGTTTTTGTTTATATTAACCATTAATCTAAACATCAATATAAGTAAACAATCAATCACTACAAGTAAACATCAATACAATTTCCTTAGGCATACACCGTCATCCTGCAAGAATCTGATCACAAAACATTTCGTTGGTTATTGACTCCTTCCATATTGTTAATTCAATCTATTTCATTTGCATCACAAATATCTTTGTAAAACAACACTTCACCATCACCAAGATACAACAATTTTGCTTCACCATTTTCAAGTTTTTAAAGCATCTGCAACATCTGGCAAAAACGTTTCCCTCCAAACAAATGTTGATTCTTTGTTTGAAAGGAAGGGCTGATCACTTGTGTTTGAATTCGGGTATGAAACATTTTCTTCTGTCTTTATAAACACCTGCACTACTTCGTGTAGGATTTCGCTGTTGTGGTAACGGTGCGGAGTCATAGACTGACCCTGCTCTCCATGTAGCATTCTTGCCACTCTTGCTGTGAACCATAATGATTCCTTGAACAAGGCCTTCGCCCAGTTGTAGTCGACTTGCCTCCTCCCTCATTATGAGTGGGCAGCAAGTGTTGGTGTAATGTTGATTGGCCAGCAAGATGTGGAACAGGGATGCCGGATGCATCCACAATGATGTTGGGACCATGGTGTTCAGGTCATTCATGGTCCATACCAGGAGCAACCAGCAGAATCGTGCACAGCTGTTGTGACAAGGGCACAGCCGTTTTTTGCAGCTCCATGCTGGTTCCCCGGACGTTGGTGAAGTAATAACATATGTCCCCGCATTTCACAGAGGTTGCAGGTAAAATGTCGTTGTCCTGCAACTTCTGATGTGGTGAATGTTCGAAGCCTTCGAACAAGAGTAAGTGATCGCCTTTCTTTCATATGTTGCAGTGTGATCCAGGCAAATGGTCACATAAATTTCCTTGGTGAAGGTAAGCATCCATCTCCAAGTTACACAGGAGAATGTCTTCATCATTCTTTGAGAAAGAGGGTGTATGCCATGTTTAACTTCATTTTTTAGCCACAAATTTTCTTTCTCGAACTTCTTCCCAATTCCGTTAGCACCCCTTTCAAATGTGATCTCGTGTTATCCTTATGCTCAGTCACATCTGAATCTGCTTTCCACACACACTGAATCAGATAGGGTACATCTTACCATGAAATCAGCATAATCATGTATATCTTCCGACAGTTTCACATTCAACAATTTGTTGTTTTTCCTTAACACAAAAAAAGTTATATTCATTTATATGCGTCACACAAATAATATTCAATCAGGTATGTATTTTATTACTAAACTAAGAATAGCATCCACTATCACTATCCCAAGTAGGAATATCACATGTTGAAAATGTAATGTTTATCAATGCAAGGGGTGTTAAAATGTAATTCAAATGACTGTAAATCACGACTATCATTTATCTGCCACTGAATGTTCTGCTGGGCTGCTAGGTGCAGCCTCATTTTCTGTGGGATCGTTCACCTTAGCCCCATGTGCTTGTTTGCAATGAGGGGCATGAATCCAACTTTCTATTTTGGGTCCATATTTTTTCCTATTCTTATCAATCTCCTATGGTTTATCATTTCGTTCCAAGATACCGCAACCAAAGCTTTTAACCAAAGCTCTACCAAACTATTTCCAATTTGAACAAAAAATGCCAGTGAAACAATGATTCGAAGAATTAACTTCAAGGGGTCAATAAATTTATTCTATAACCAGATCTAATTTTCCCATCCAATAGTTTGCCTTGCCACATGTCATATTATAACACTTTAATAAACCTTCGAAAAATGTTTCCCATCTCAACAAATTTCCTTTTTTACAAATAGCCATGTGTAACTTACGTATTTAACTACAATTTCCTCTCAATTTGTTTGGCCTAACTGGCCGCAAAAGTGGCTGCCAGCATGCAGTACCGTTTTTTATCTACCAAGGAAGTGCTCGTCCACACAAGACCTCTACCAAAATGTTGTTTGTAAAAAACAAATCTGGGATTTCTGATTACATGGATGCACACTCTCAGGACATTTTCAGGCTGCTGTTAACAATCCACTACGATAAATTAATTCCTTTACCCACAATCAAATAATTAGTACAAATTGAGGATATTATCCCTATCACATTCTTTTATAGATTCATGATGTTGGATCTAATTTTTTCCAATAATTTTCCACTGCTGTAAGGAAGAACAATAGCTCTCATAAGTCTTAGTAATATCGTACTTAATTTACCCAGCATCGAATAATTTATTTACTATCCTTTCTCATCTGTTAACCAGTGACTTTGTTTGAACTCCAGAACTGAAAAACTCACAATAGTTCAAACCAGCAAAATTTTCTTTACTATTTTCCCATATCATCTATGCCTAAAACACATCCATACATACAGCACAATTTATATGCTGATAAAATTCAAGTTTATATATATAAAAATCCATGAGCAGAGTACTCTGGGAAGTCAGTGTAAGACCTCTCCAAAATTTGGCTAATTTTGTACTCCCACATTTTTTATGAAGCTCATATCCATAAATAGCTTTGATTCTCATATAAATTCGATCACAATGGAATCCCAAGATTACTCCCAATTTTTACTATTAATGAATAGCTGCTCATAACTCAGCAAATCAAATCTTTATTCTCCATCTCCCTTGACAAAAGTGATAATTTTCATAATCAAATTATATTTCTATTTTTTATTTTACGAATTCTCTCGATATGCGATCCCATCCCCATGGAACTATCTATTTTTCAGACAAGGCACACTGTCGGTGTCAACAATCTTGTAAGATTGATACACAAAAACAAAAAACACTGACACACAAAATACCCACACACACATGCATTATGCGTATTTGTTTGCGTTGGAACCCTTATTTACAGATCCGGATGGGTGTCAACTTTATTTCAATTTCTCAAAATTTGTCCTTCAATTTTATAAGCGCTAATACACAAATTGACCAAAAAGTTTATTCTTAGAAAACCCCTATGACGTCACATTGACATTACCCTTTCAGTTCCCACAATAATTTATCCAAATTTGACTACCCACCCATTTGTATGTCAGTCGACCACTGACCTATCAATCGTGTGGAACAATAGTCCGAAATTCCCACCTGATCATGATGTGACTCTTGTCACTTGGTTTGTCAAAAAAAAAATTGCAAAGCAATTGTTCCAAACTTTGTAAATTTAAAGTTTTGTGCCCAACATAAAAGATCCAATTTCGGCATTTGATCAATTAATTATCAATTTGCTTACAAGCAAAAGAAAAAATGAATAATTATTGCTCCGAAAACTTTTCAGACCCAAGAATCATCGACAGTTATTCATGTTTGTCCAGTAATCTAATTTGTTGAGGCCAATCGTCATTTGGGATTTGTCGCAATGAAGGCCTAATCATTGTCTGAGGTATCGGTCAGCACTGGTACCCTTGATCTTGGTTTACCCTATGAACTTGTCTTCCTTTTGGTATACGGACATCCTCTTTTCCAATGTCCCATCCGTCCACACTTGAAACACCGGTTTCTGTCGTTGCCTGGTCTGTGCACCTGTGCACTTGTATTGCTGGGCTGCATCTCTACATCCCTGAGTTGCCACTGCAATCTCTCATTATCTCCTGAAACACGAAAAAATTCTCTGTACCGTCCTTTTTGGGGAGACAACTGGAAATCAGATGGGACAACTGTCACTTTCATTCCTAATTTCGAGGGCAGTTGTGCATTTGTCTCCTCCACTGTATCCTGTATCCTTTTTATTTTAAGTTCTAGATCCGTTATCCGTTCTTGCTGTTCCCGTTGTCTGGATTCACCATCCCAAAGATGGAATGCAAGCCAGTCTACCGTTAGATTCTGTCTCTTCCTGGCTTTCAATCTTTGTTCCAATCTTTCCAATCGACTTCGCTCAAATGTACCATCTCTTGGAAACTCCTCATCATGTCCCTTTGTCCACAAATACCAATTCTCGACCTGCCTTATAGCTTCGGCACCATAACGGTCGTACATATGATGTGTACAAGTACCTTTTTGTGGAATCTCTGGTTGTCCTTGTGTATTCTTGCAGGCTCCATTTCCCATTCTGCCTTTTATCAAAGTAGCGTTGGATGTGTTGTAGTTTGTTCCTCTAAAGCTTCACTCGTACCTCCAGGAAGGATCTCTCCACCTGTTCAAACGGTGATTTCCAGAGAATCTCTCTCACCTGTGGCTTTTGCACAATCCAATCTCACAGATCAGTATTTGCAGATGAGCCAGAGGGTCAGTATGAAATGGGTGAATCCTCAGGTGTCCGCTCTGTTGAAGGGGAAATCATACAATGGTAACCGCACATATATATCTATATATAAACTCACCACCTTGCTCAAGTTTCCAAGGTTGTCTTCACATTGATAATATCTCACAAAGATATTAAAGCTTCTTTCTTGAGACCGCATTTTCATCAATCAAACGATCAATATATTCAATTTAATTTATTCAATTCAATTTATCCAGTTAAATTTATTCAATTAAATTCAATCAATTAGATTCAATCAATCAACAATTCAATCAATTATTCAATTTCAATTAATTCATCAATATTCATCAATAAATCAAATTAATCATTTTGGATGACTCCTTGCATAAGCCCTTTCCCCAATGATGTCAGGACAGGTCCATCCATTGACTGAGATCGAATCTCATCGGTCGTCACCTCTGGTTCATACCTCATGTCAATTGATGAATCACCGTTCTGTCCAAGGGTCATATCTGACATATTTCCCCATTTTGCCTGGTCTCCACAAATTTTCTTTGCAACCACTAAAGGCAACTCATCCTTCATTCGTGAGACAGCCAACATGGATGGCAGATATTAAAGTTCATTGGGAAAAATATCTCATCATTTTTCTTTTAATAGTACCCAAAATCTCTTGGCAATATAAATTTCGTAAAACTCCTGAAATAAGACTGTAAAATTCCTTCAATCATGCTAAATTTTGAAACTCCATCGCTTGTAATACCCAATTTATCCCATAGGGTTTGAAAGTTCTTTTCCAAGTTCGTGCAATCATTCTGCATTTGAACCCTATGATATCATTCATAATAATCATCATGATTTTATAGTCATGGTCCTATCATAATCATCTATTTAAAACGAACATTTCCTTTATCACCACAGCTATGTGGTATTTTTTTTTTTTTTTTTTTTGTATACAATATCGAGGCTCGTGAAAGAGCGAACATTAATCACACAGAAAGACAAACCGACACATAAAACATATAACATAGGGAGCGGTAGACAAGATGGGGAGAGAGGGGGAAGGACACAAACACAACATTTGAGAGCAGGGACCGAGAGACATGGAGACATCGAGAGATCTGAGAGAGGGCGAGGGCTTTTGGGGGGGGGGGGCGTGGGAAGGGGGCAGTGGGAGAGGTATAAAACATATGGACACTGCCAGGACTTCCAGGAAAGAAGTTGGAATTTCAAACAAGGTGGATCTGGGGTGAATTAGCGGGGGTAGAAAAGATCAAGGTTTTGGATGGGGGAAGATAAGAGATGGTGGTGAACAGCTGTTTTAAAGACCTGGAGGGAGGAGTGGGATTGAAGGGAGTGAGGGAGTTTGTTCCAGAGGCGGGAGAAAAGAGGAATGAAAGAGTGAAGGTGAGCGGAGAGCCGAGATTTCGGCAGTTTAACCATCAGAGGGTTGCTGGCAGATCTTGTGCGACCTGTAGGAATATTTGGGGGACAGAGCACAGAGAGAGCTGGGGGTGCAAGGCCGGAGAGGAGTCGGTAGAAGACAGAAAGACCACCTACCTGCCTGCGGTGAGTGAGTGAAAGGCCCTCAGAGATAGCTTCATCGCGGGAGATTCCAATAATTCTGAAAGCTTTGGTTTCAACAGCGTGAAGCCGAGCTAGGTGTGAGGCAGGAGCACCGGCCCATAGGGGAGAACAGTATTCCATTGAGCTGCGGATGAAAGCCTTGTATGTGGTGAGGAGCTCAGGTGTGCCGAGGAAGGACTTCGCACGACGGAGGATGCCCAGTCGGCGACTGGCTTTGGAGGCCAGCTTGGAAATGTGGTTTTCCCAAGAAAGATCATGGCAGATAGTGAGACCCAAAATCTTGAGCGACAGAACTTCTTGGAGAGGATTGTTGAGAAAGTAGATGGGAGGGTTGTCCAGTCGATCTTTTCGGAGAGACATAGTAAGAGTGTGAGATTTGTCAGGATTGAAAGACATGTTCCACTTGTTTGACCAGTCTGTGATTTTGTCCAGGTCTTCAGAGAGTTAGGAGGCAGCAGACTGCCGATCTGAGGGAAGAGGAATGGAGCGGCAGAGAGTGGAGTCATCAGCAAAGAGATAGAGAGGATTTTCGAGAGAGTCAGAGAGATCATTGATGAAGACCAGAAAAAGCACGGGGCCCAGAACACTGCCTTGGGGAACTCCAGCCTGAACAGGAAGAGGAGATGAGAGAAACCCATTCAGGGCCACACGTTGACGACGACTAGAGAGGAAGTCCGCCAGCCATGCGTGGAGATTTCCATGGATACCAAAGGAGGAGAGTTTGGTGAGCAGAGCGGGGTGCCAGACCGTGTCGAAGGCACGTGATATGTCGAGGGAGACAGCTCTAATTTCCTGTTTGGCATTGAGGACCTCCATCCATTGTTGAGACAGCAGAAGCAGCATGTCCAGAGTAGAGTGACCTGGTCTGAAACCAAATTGATGATCAGAGATCAAGCCATTGGAGAAGAGGAAAGATTTCATATCAGAAGCAATGATGGATTCCATGACTTTGCTGATAATTGGGAGAAGGCTGATTGGTCTGTAGTTGCTAGGATCTGTTTTTGCACCTTTTTTGTGCAAAGCGGTGATGTTGGCTGATTTCCAAGCAGATGGCAGTTGACCTTGAGCAAAAGAGAGGGTGAAGAGAACAGAGAGAGGGTGAGATAGAGCAGCAGAGCAGGATTTTAGGACCCGTGGGCTGATGCCGTCGGGTCCAGTTGCAGAATCAGAGTCGAGGGTTGACAGAAACTTTTCCACCTTGTCAGGAGGAAAGGACACGGAGTCCAGGAGCAGCAGGGTACGACTGGGTATGGTGGGTACAGAGAGGGATGGGTTTGGGACACAAGATTTAGAGGCAAACACAGAGTTGAGGCATTCAGCTTTTTCACGTGCGGAGTCAGCTGTGTAGCCGTTTGAGGTAAGGGAGGGGATGGAGGGGGAACAAACACCAGAAACGGATTTGACCAGACGCCACCAGGATTTGGAAGAGGGAGACAGATAAGAGAGTTCGGTCTTGAGAACGGAGAGATATTGTTTCCTGGCTCTCCTGAGGGTGGACACACACTTGTTTCGGGCTTTGTGAAAGGAAATGAGATTTCCTTCCGTTGGATTTGCTTTCCAGGAGACGAAGGCAAGTTGTTTCTGGGCAACAGCCTCACCACAAGATTCCGTGTACCATGGACGGGAGGAAGGGTATGACAACTGAAGACGAGATGGGATAAATCTGTGCATGAGAGAGAGCAATTTACTTTGGAAGAATTCCCAGGATGAGTTGATGTCAGAGGTGGTAGAGATGGGAGACCAGTCCAGATGATTGATGGCTGCTTGAAGACGGTGCCAGTTGGCCTGAGTGAAATGCCAGACTCGTCGACGCTGAGCAGGCTCCCTGAGGATGGTCAGAGAGATGTCCACTTTAACAAGGACATGATCAGATGTTCCGATCGGAGCAGAAGAAGAGCAGCAGACATTTTCAGGGAAGTTAGTCATAACCAAGTCCAGAAGAGAAGATGTTCCGTTGACTGAGATCCGGGTCGGGAAATTGACAGATTGTGTCAGTCCCAGTGAGTCGCAGAAGTCCTTTGCTGAGGAGCCATGGCTGGTGAGAGAGGTACCCACACCCAGCCAACTGGCATGATGACAGTTGAAATCACCACATATGAGGAAGAGAGAGTTGGGATGAGTAGATAGAAGTTGGTCCATATCATCAGACAGCGAGATGTAGATGGAGTCATCACTGTTTGGTGGACGGTACAACACACATATGAACAAGAGGTGGGAGCGAAGGGGAAGCCGTAGCCAGAGGTATTCCTGGGGGTGAGGTGGAGAGAGTGCAGTGCAGGGCGAGTGAGGAAGAGAGTTTTTGATAAAGATAGCAACCCCGCCTCCAGGACGAGGCTCAGGTCTATCATACCGGAGGAGGGAGTAGCCCGGGAGAGATACTATGGAATCAGAGACATCATAAAGGAGGAAAGTTTCTGTTAAGCAGATCACGTCTGGTTTGACAGAAGCAACCTGTATGGAGAGATCGGTTAAGTTTGAACGAAGGCCCCGGATGTTTGAGGTCCATACCGTTAATGAAGAGGAAGGGGGAGCATCAGATACAGAACAGGGGGGAGGAGGGGTAGGGTAAGATGTGGAAGAGGTGGAAGAGGTAGGGAGAGCTGTTGAAGGTGTGTCAGAGATTTCAGAATAGCTCGGAGAAAGGGAAGGATGGGGCGGACAAAAGGTTTGATGGTGATTGGGTGAGCCACAATGAGGTGTTATTTGAGGAGGGGGAAGAGCGAGGCAGAAGGTTGGGGGAGATGGAGGTGAGAGTTTGAAGGGGGAAGAAGCGGGGAGGACGCTTTGAGGAGGGGGAGTGAGCGGGGGGAAATTGAGAAGCAATGAGGGTGGGGAGATTTGAAGGGGAGGGGTGAGGGGGGAGTTTGGGAGGGAAGGGACAAGGGGAGGGATTTGAAAGGGATGGGATATGGGGGAGATTTGGAGGGGAGGGGTGAGGCAGGAGTCTAGGAGGGGAGGGGCGAGGGGGCGTCTTGGCGGGGAGGGGTGAGGGGGTAGTTTAGGAGGGAGGGGGCAAGGGGGGAGATTTGAAAGGGATGGGTGATGGGGAAGATTTGGAGGGGAGGGGTGATGGGGAAGATTTGGAGGGGAGGGGTTATGGGGAAGATTTGGAGGGGAGGGGTGAGATTGGATTTTTGAAAGTGTACGATTTATGGGAAACGAACATTTATTGCAAAATGAGTTTCTTGTGACCTTCGAGTTAAAAATACGTTTAAGGACGCTGGATGGAGGATGGAGTGCAGGAGAGTTTAGGGAATGTAGAACAAAGGCACTATAGGAGATGGATATTTTTTTTGGGATGAATTGATTTGGTGAGCAAGTCGAAAGCAGCCTTTTAAAGAAGAAGAAGAAAAAGGTGTTATAAAATATGACGGAATACATAACTTGAGGGGAAAGTGTAAACATTGAAGGTTAATGAGTGAAAACTATCTGGGGAAATGGGGGAGAAACACGTGGTCGAAGAACGAACGAACGAATAAGAATGAATAAACGAATGAGAACAGAGAAGGAAATGGTTTTTTTTTTTTTTTTTTTTTTTTTTTTGTCTTTGAGTTGATATTTACACAAGGAAGTAGGCTATGGGTGAAAAGACTGGGAATACAGAGAACGAAAGTTATTGGATCACAAACGACGGACCACTGAGAGAAAAACAAAGCCTCAAGGTTGTACAGTGCACACTGTACAAGGCCTTGCTCGCGACACGGCAAACAGACGATCAATTTATGAAAGATAAACACCGAGAAACAACCAAAGTTGCACACAATAACTTCACACACCGAAAGATAAATACAGTTTCGACAAAATACAATTGTGAACAGACTTAACTTCGAAAAACGTGGAGACCGTGTGGAGCTTCGAAAATCCCTGCCGCCGTCTCCAAGATCTCGCGAGATCTCCAAGATCTCCAAGAATTATAATCAACAATAGAATAAAACTGTACATAGCAACAGGCTACCTCATGGCCACTTAGTATACCTATTGACAATAAGTCATAACAATATCGAATAATCATTGAACAATTAAAAAATCGCTTCTACTGCTCCAGCCGCAGCATTCGTCATTTTGTCTGCTCATCTGCGTGACCAAAACGAAATAAAGGGAGCTCAACCATTACACAGCGCTTTTAATGGCGCATGCCATAGGAACTCAACGCAATTTCGACTCGGCCAGAAAAACGAGCAAATTTTGCAGGATGTTAACTGGAATTAGTCGTGAAAATATATCCAAAATACACAAAAATACCCACCCACAAAAATAAACAACAAAACCCAAACAAACCCAAGGTCGACCATATTACACAATTAAATTACACATTAAATTATTCATTAAATTACTCATTAAATTACTCATTAAATTAACTTACATAGTTTCAGCATTGTATTGATTGCTGAAATGTTCATGGGTTTAAACACACCTTAAAAGAGGTATGCTTTGTGGTGTTGCCCACCTACCACGTTTAATTAAATTACATCATTTCAGCATCGTATTGATTGCTGAAATGTTCATGGGTTTGAACACACCTTAAAAGAGGTATGCTTTGTGGTGTTGCCCACCTACCACATTTAATTAAATTACATCATTTCAGCATCGTATTGATTGCTGAAATGTTCATGGGTTTGAACACACCTTAAAAGAGGTATGCTTTGTGGTGTTGCCCACCTACCACGTTTAATTAAATTACATCATTTCAGCATCGTATTGATTGCTGAAATGTTCATGGGTTTAAACACACCTTAAAAGAGGTATGCTTTGCGATGTTGCCCACCTACCACGTTTAATTAAATTACATCATTTCAGCATCGTATTGATTGCTGAAATGTTCATGGGTTTAAACACACCTTAAAAGAGGTATGCTTTGCGGTGTTGCCCACCTACCACGTTTAATTAAATTACATCATTTCAGCATCGTATTGATTGCTGAAATGTTCATGGGTTTAAACACACCTTAAAAGAGGTATGCTTTGCGGTGTTGCCCACCTACCACGTTTAATTAAATTACATCATTTCAGCATCGTATTGATTGCTGAAATGTTCATGGGTTTGAACACACCTTAAAAGAGGTATGCTTTGTGGTGTTGCCCACCTACCACGTTGAATTAAATTACATCATTTCAATTAAAAAACATCGCTTCTACTGCTCCAGCCGCAGCATTCGTCACTTTGTCTGCTCATCCGCATGACCAAAACGAAATAAAGGGAGCTCAACCATTACACAGCGCTTTTAATGGCGCATGCCATAGGAACTCAACGCAATTTCGACTCGGCCAGAAAAACGAGCAAATTTTGCAGGATGTTAACTGGAATTAGCCGTGAAAATATATCCAAAATACACAAAAATACACACCCACACAAATAAACAACATTTATTCCGTTCAACAGAACAAACATTTCCTATATCATGACATGCATGTCTTCAAAATTATATGACCAAGAGAAAAAGTAAAACTAATTAAAACTGCGGGCAGTGATGATCCGGGGACCATACCGCTCCATCCTGATTGGACGGGTGCGTGCTAGTCGTTAACAACGACAGTCCAGATCCGATTGTTCAAAATTTCAACTCAATCGATCGAAAAATGAACGCAGGGATGCATTTTAAAGGTGCAGTGGCACTAACTGAGTTGCCACGAATATGGCCACGAAATTGCCAATATGGCCATCACAAAATATTTTCCTTAATCAATTGGCTCATAGCATAACCAATCTGCAAGTATTTCATCCGAAGATGTATCTCTGAGGAATTTTAATTAAATAAGTCATTTATAAATCAACGAGTTAATTTATTAAATGATTAATCAATAAATCAAAATTTTCCTTGACAGCCACATCACTTGGTCAGTGTCATGTCCAAATATCAGCTTCCTTACTCAAAAGGTGCCTGAGTTAATGTAATGTAATTACTGTAATAAGATTACTGCAATTACTGTAATGATTACTGTAATTACTGTAATTACCGGAACTGTAATTACTGTAATTACCTCAGGTAATTACTGTAATGTAATTACTGTAATGTAATAAGAAATGTAATTAATTAAATAAGTACTTCATTAATCGCTAATAATGAAATAACTCCTGAATTTTCATCCGATTCACTTGACATTCGAATGGGATTTACATATCAGCCACCTAATTCAACCAACAACTATTTTTGTTCAACATAGGCCAAAAGTCAACAACAATTTCAAAAATCCTTAATTTTCATTCGATTCACTTGACATTCGAATGGGATTTACATATCAGCCACCTAATTCAACCAACAACTATTTTTGTTCAACATAGGCCAAAAGTCAACAACAATTTCAAAAATCCTTAATTTTCATTCGATTCACTTGACATTCGAATGGGATTTACATATCAGCCACCTAATTCAACCAACAACTATTTTTATTCAACATAGGCCAAAAGTCAACAACAATTTCAAAAATCCTTAATTTTCATTCGATTCACTTGACATTCGAATGGGATTTACATATCAGCCACCTAATTCAACCAACAACTATTTTTATTCAACATAGGCCAAAAGTCAACAACAATTTCAAAAATCCTTAATTTTCATTCGATTCACTTGACATTCGAATGGGATTTACATATCAGCCACCTAATTCAACCAACAACTATTTTTATTCAACATAGGCCAAAAGTCAACAACAATTTCAAAAATCCTTAATTTTCATTCGATTCACTTGACATTCGAATGGGATTTACATATCAGCCACCTAATTCAACCAACAACTATTTTTATTCAACATAGGCCAAAAGTCAACAACAATTTCAAAAATCCTTAATTTTCATTCGATTCACTTGACATTCGAATGGGATTTACATATCAGCCACCTAATTCAACCAACAACTATTTTTATTCAACATAGGCCAAAAGTCAACAACAATTTCAAAAATCCTTAATTTTCATTCGATTCACTTGACATTCGAATGGGATTTACATATCAGCCACCTAATTCAACCAACAACTATTTTTATTCAACATAGGCCAAAAGTCAACAACAATTTCAAAAATCCTTAATTTTCATTCGATTCACTTGACATTCGAATGGGATTTACATATCAGCCACCTAATTCAACCAACAACTATTTTTATTCAACATAGGCCAAAAGTCAACAACAATTTCAAAAATCCTTAATTTTCATTCGATTCACTTGACATTCGAATGGGATTTACATATCAGCCACCTAATTCAACCAACAACTATTTTTATTCAACATAGGCCAAAAGTCAACAACAATTTCAAAAATCCTTAATTTTCATTCGATTCACTTGACATTCGAATGGGATTTACATATCAGCCACCTAATTCAACCAACAACTATTTTTATTCAACATAGGCCAAAAGTCAACAACAATTTCAAAAATCCTTAATTTTCATTCGATTCACTTGACATTCGAATGGGATTTACATATCAAGCACAGGGAGCAGAGGAAAAACACGAAAAAGCAACAGCCCTGGCTTTGCTTCCTGGAAGCTTCCTGGAAGCTTCCTGCAAAACGCTTTGCTTCTCGCAAAACGTCCGCCAATGGGAACTAGAGGGAGGGGAGGGAGAAGGAGCGGGAGCAAGAGACAGGTAGCCGAAATGGAAATGAGGGACAATGAGGGACAGTGAGGGAGTGTCGGTATGCAATTTTCATCCAATCGCCATCTTTCACAATAATTCTGGACCGCCATGAGATGGCGTTGTCTGTCATTAATTTATATTGTAATCAAACGAGTTTTAGACATGGCGGGAAAACTGAAAAAAAATTATTTATTTATTTATTTAAAACGGGTGTACACGATTGTACACGTGTACGGACCTTACCGAACCTTACCGAACCGGCAAACAAATCGCCTCATGGTGCACTTCATGAGCCGATTTGCCTGCAGACCAGAGTAAGGCTCTTAACACCCAGCGTATACCGTACGCATCCTCGCAAGCACACGAATAATAGAATCATTTAAAACGTTCCATCCGTGACTTTTACCTATATCGCGGCCAGCCCCACACACACATCCTCCACCATGATTCGAAGAATTAACTTCAAGTTCGTATTTCGTAATGGACCCTCCCCAAGACGCCATGCTTACCTTGGCGACGTCCACTCGAAATCCCAGCGGTGCCTCCAGATTGTCGTGGATGTGTAGGTGAGACTCAAGACGCCAATGGTCGGAAACAGGTTTTACAAAAGGTCATGACTTTATTAACTGGTTGTTCACTTCATTCCAATACCAAATAATACCGTTTAACTCAATGGACCAGGTAACTCTATCCGCATAGTCCCTCTTTCGTGGCTGCAGCGCCGAACCCGTGGTACGCGTTCATTCCGTCGGGCAGGGCTTCTGAGGATGAGTGCTCCCTTGGCTCAAAGTCTCTTCTGTTTATATCGGCAAACTTCAGTTAATCCTCTGTCCGCTGAAATCGTAATCCCTTCTCCGCTGCTTCTAATCCGTTCTCCGCAAACGTTACTCGGTCGCCTCACTGGCACCAGCTCGCTCTCCTCCCTGCTGGGAATTTGCTTCATCCTCTTTGCATCCTGATGAAAGACAATAGTACGGGCTTGGGAATGTGTGTTAGCCCGGGGTCGTGCTAAAGCTACACAACAGGACTCCCAGCTTCGACAGGGCGAGATGCATTCCTGACATTCTTACGACCACCTGCTCGTACCTTGGTTCGTTACCAGTTCCAACCAATGAGTTACACTGAGTTACACTTCCACACCCCTCACCTGACCTTTAGCCCCTGTTACAAGGGCCATCACATTCTAAAATGAAATGTACGTATCTTAGGTTATGAACCCAAAATTGTGCTCATAGACAATATAAGATTGGTGTAAAACCCGTATTACAGCTACATGGGAGGGGGTTAGTGCCCCTGGCCCCCCTGACCCGGATCCATGACGCCGTTCAGGTGGCACCCCTTCTAAAATCAAAAGTTAGTCCACAAGGAAGCTCTGTACCAAAAATGACGCTTTTATCCATTCTGTAACGAACATCGACAAAATTGATGCTAAGCCACCCTACTATTTGTGATTCTGAACTGTATTGTGGACTTTGAACCTAATTATCCCCATTGTTTAAACGAAAATATAATTGTCATTAAAATACCATAACTTCGTTAATTTGCATCCAATTAACATAATGTATATATCAAATGAAAGAGAAAAGCATGGGGAATTAGATGATATCAAAATCTCAATTTTGATTTTTTCCCCCAGTGTCTGCTTTTGCCAGAGCCAGTCACACACACACACACACACACACACACACACACACACACACACACACACACACACACACACACACACATATAGGCATATGTATACATTCACCTGAAAAAGTAAGTAAACCCCATGTACAGTTTTGACTTTTTCAACATATTTCAACATACAGCTATTTCATCTTCATTTCAACAATATTGATAGATGAAGGTGATATAATATAACAAATATCATGAAACATTTACATTTTGTAGTCCATTGTATAATTTAAATAAACATAAATGCAAATTTCGCATGTGGAAAAAGTAAGTACACCCTTACATTTATCACGACTTCAAATACATAAAATTAGAATCAGGTGCACCAGCTCAGGTGCAAATGATTAGAACATCGTTGGAGAGCATCTTGGAGGAACCTGTCTTAGTTAAACCTCAGACATTTAGTTTGGTTTGTTTTTTGTTGTTGAAGTGTGCGGTGTCACCATGCCGAGATCAAAAGAGCTCTCTGAGGCCTTCAGAAAGAAGGTTATAGATGCCTACGAGTCTGGGAAGGGATTTAAAAAGATCTCCAAACAATTTGAAATCAATCATTCGACTGTCCGGAAGATCGTCTGCAAGTGGAGAAGATTCCAAACAACTACCAACTTGTTCAGGCCAGGCCGCCCCAGCAAGTTCAGCCCGAGAGCAGACCACAAGATGCTGAAAGAAGTCTCTAAGAACCCCAGAATGTCATCACGGGACCTACAGGTAGCTCTTACCACTGTTGATGTCAAAGTGCACGAGTCTACCATCAGAAAGAGGCTGCACAAATTTGATCTGCATGGGAGGTGTGCCAGGAGGAATCCTTTGCTGTCCAGAAAGAACATCAGGGCAAGACTAAAGTTTGCTAATGAACACCGAGGCAAAGACCAGCACTTCTGGAACAATGTGCTCTGGACAAATGAGTCAAAGGTAGAGCTATTTGGCCACAGTACCAGAAGACATGTTTGGCGAAAACCAAAGACAGCATTTGACCACAAGAACCTGATACCAACTCTAAAGCATGGTGGTGGAAATATTATGGTTTGGGGCAGCTTTGCTGCATCAGGGCCTGGGCAGCTCACCATCATAGAATCCAATATGAATTCTTCATTGTACCAGAGGGTGCTTGAGGATAATGCGAGGCCATCTGTCGGAGAGTTGAAGCTCAACCGAAGGTGGACCTTGCAACATGACAATGACCCTAAACATACCAGTAAATCCACCAAGGAATGGCTGAAAAGAAAGAAATGGAGGGTTCTGGAATGGCCAAGTCAAAGCCCGGATCTAAATCAAATGGAGATGTTGTGGGGGGATTTGAAACGAGCTGTGCAGACAATTTTTTGTTGAATAAATTATTGCAAAGTCAATTTGTCATTGTTTTTTTTCTTCAATTAGATCACCTTTATTTGTAGATACTGTTTAAATGAAGATCAAATATTGATATGTCCACATATGTTAAAAAGATTTTAAAAATATTTCATGGGGTGTACTTACTTTTTCCACATGCGAAATTTGCATTTATGTTTATTTAAATTATACAATGGACTACAAAATGTAAATGTTTCATGATATTTGTTATATTATATCACCTTTATCTATCAATATTGTTGAAATGAAGATCAAATAGCTGTGTGTTGAAATATGTTGAAAAAGTCAAAACTTTACATGGGGTGCACTTACTTTTTCATGTGACTGTATATTTACTATTGTAGAGCAATAGCACTTTTTATCTTCAGTTCCCCCATTTTATGTAAGCATAAGTATTGGAACAAATCACTGACAGGTGTTTCTTGTTGCATTGATCGTTCACACATTAAAGAGCTATGAATGTCTAATCTTGGTTTTAGCCTTTGCTTTTCCCTTTGGAGTCAGTAGGTATAAACCAACGTGAAGACAAGAGAACTGTCTATGAAATGAAGAACAGAATAATTCAATGAGAACTACAGCACAAACATTGGGCATAATAAATGCAACAATTTGTAATATCTTGAAGAATAAATAAACCACTAGTGTATTTAGCAATAGACAACGGCTCGGTCAGCCAAGGAAATCAACGGCAGTTTATGACAAAAACATAGGGGCAATAACCCCTTGGTGCTCACCTGGTAGAATAAACGGTGTATACTGCACTGACTAAAGGTATTTTAAACCAACTTCAATGGTTTCTAGAAGACAGGGAAGCATGAACAATCATACTGGCATAATCATAAGACTTTAAACAAACAACCAAAAAATACCTATTTTGGGGTTCACCCATGCCCCCCCCCCCCCATCCCGTGTACCTCCTCAGACCCCAATTTTTCCAATGCCTTGAACAAACGTTGGTACATCACGGGTGATGAAGGTTGTGGTCAAGTTTCATCGAAATAGTGTGTGTAGTTTCAGTGGAAAGAGCAAATTCCTATTTTGGGGGGTCAAACCTGGAACCACTTTGATTCTTGAAGTGGAATGCAAGAGCAGAGGTGGATGAGATGGAGGAGCGGTTGCAACAGGAGGAGGTCATGGGGATGGTGCAGCACGGGAAGCATGGCTTGGTGTGGATGGAGCATGAGCGATGGGGAAAGGCATGTGTGAAAGAGAGGAGGAAGATGGTAGAGAGGGAGGTGAGAAGAAAGGAAGAGGAGGGGAGATATGTGAAAGCAGTCGGTCAGGCACAGCAAGGTGCTTGGACTAAGTGGGAAGGTGTGCGGGTGAGGATATTGAAGTGGCAAGAGATTTGGAGGATGGAGCCAATATTGTTGAATCTCCTGTTGCGGGCAACGTATGATGTGCTTCCGTCACCCGTAAACTTGAGATTGTGGGGGTTGTTGCAGGAGGAGAGATGTTATTTGTGTGGAGGTGTGGGAACCGTGCAGCATGCACCGAGTGCATGTTCAGTAGCATTGGCAGCAGGACAATACAGGTGGTGACATGATCAGGTGCTGGCGGTGGTGGTGTAGATGGTGCAACAAGAGGTGCTGAGATCGAGAGAGAGAAGAGTGGCGAAGGAGACTGATGGGGGAGAGGTGTGGTTTGTCAAAGAGGTCCAAGTGCTAAGAGGTGGAAAGAGGAGGAGGTGGAAAGCAAGAGGGCTGTCAGATGCTTGGTGGGGCGCCGCCCGAGGTGATTGGTGAGCCCTTGGTGATTGGTGATTGGCAGGTGGTGGCAGACCTAAAGCCACAATTGTTATTCCCAGAGGAGATCTGTGTGACAAGGTTGCGGCCTGACATTGTCATTTGGTCAGGTGCAACAAGACAGGTCATCTTAGGGGAATTGTCGGTACCTTGGGAAGAGAACATGGAGGAGGTGCACGAGAGGAAGAGAGGAAAGTACAGTGAGCTGGAGGCAGAGTGTCGGGAGAAGGGTTGGCGAGTTTCATGTCAGCCATTTGAGGTGGGGTGTAGAGGGCATATTGGCAATTCATTTTCGGCATTTCTTGCTCGTCTTGGAGTGTGTGGTACAGAAAGAAGGAGGATGTGTGACAAAGTTGCCCAGGTTGCCTTGAAAGGCTCACTTTGGATATAGAGGAAGTTTATGGAGGCACGTCGAACGGTGTAGGTTGAGGTTGTGGTTCATTTCTAGCCTAAAGGGGTAGTGACTGAGCATGGAAGAGAAATGGAGGTGTGTGTGTGTGTGTGTGTGTGTGTGTGTGTGTGTGTGTGTGTGTGTGTGTGTGTGTGTGTGTGTGTGTGTGTGTGTGTGTGTGTGTGTGTGTGTGTGTGTGTTGCAGGAGTGGGTGTGGTTTTGCATGAATGAGTTTTTGTTTGAGTGGTGCATGTTGTAAGGGTAGGTGGTCGGTTGTTGTTTTTTTTGTTTGGTGTGTGAGTGAGTGGATGAGGGGCTGTGGATTCTGGGAGTGGAGGCAGTTTTGTTGTTGTCGTCTGTTTTCTCACTGGTTGGGGGTGGGGGTGTGTATGCTTCCGATTGGAGCTGCTGCATGTGGATGTGTATGTGCCCCTGCTGGCCCACCTTAGCTGACCGTCGAGGTTGAATGGGCCGAAACAGGATGTTGCTGAGGACCTCGACTGAGGACCCGGTCAGTGAGGCACACTTGTGACCAGGTGTGTTTTGAAATGATATATATGTCGCGGTACCAGCGATTAAGACCACTGGATGACAAATGGCCGACCGTTTCTCCTGAGGCGAGAAGCCGAATATATGGCGGTATTTTTACATGTATGGGAATGCCAGGATGCGAGACATTTATCTAACGAAACACATGGAAAATTCCAAAACCGCAAACAAGTAAACACGACAAGGAAATTTCAACAATAATGATTTTAATGAAAATAAACCAAAGAATGAAAATGAGTGCTGAGGTTAAACTAAAATTCTATTTTGAGGGACCTGCTTGCAGTTACGAATACAACACAGGGGAAAGATAACAAAATAGAATCAAATCCCTTTTTGTAGTGCACTTAGGTCGTCCAACGAGATCGTTTGGTGAGGTCGGCAGTGGTGGCCAAGTCCAACGCTTCCCACGCCTGAGCAGCCAATATGGCACCGGCCGACGACGCGAGCGCACTGAGCCATGAAGCAAAAAGCCAAGACGGCCCTCTGTGTCCTCCACCACTGTTCGGGAAGGCCAGCGTTGCCTCCAGCTCCCTTACGCCAAGAATAATCGAAACTCCTTAACTAAGAAAGATTCTCTCCTCAAAAGCACAGCAAAAATATCCAAGCCTCTTTACCAGAACCAAGAGAGACATGCTCTTCTTCTCCAGAAGCTTCTAGATGACCAACCAATGGCGAAGCTCTTTCCAACTCACCCCATGCTCATCTCGGCCAATCATGACCTTCAGGGGTGCGGCATGCCAGCTCTTTCTCCACCTCTCCATCACACCACCCTGGGGGTGTGGCCTTTTTCCTTATTAGATCCTTTGGGCGGGGCTTAGTCCGATCGGCTCTGCATGGGTTCTGTCATTGGTTGTTGTTGTTTAATGGAGGTTTTCTCATGGGCCGCCTTGTCACAAAACGTAAAGGGAAAGTTACAGAGGGGAAATCACGTCCTGGGGAAAATGAGCCTTAATCGCTACATTATCATGCTTTCACCTCCCCCCCACCCCCCCCCCCCCCCCCATGTGAAGAACACATAAACAATCTTAAGCTACAGTTTCCCTACGTACTGTACATCGAGATTTCTCCTACGCATCCATGGTCCATGCTATAAATTATACAGTCCTACCTTTCCAATGGGATCCTTTTACCTACCCCCACAAACGCAACACAGCCCCCCCCCCCCCCCCCCCCAGAACCGTAGCTCCTGCAAGGTTCACTGCAGGCATTACTGTTCCAGCCTTAAAACTTAGTCAGGTTCACTATGTTAACAAATAGAATTTCGTTCAAAATTTTGGTAGATTAGCAAAACTATACATTTTTGGATTATCCAGAGCATGAGGAATCCAAAAATTAATGTTTACATTTGCGTAGACACCTTTGCGAAAATGACACTCAGGACAGTGATGAAGATAGTCAGGTTCACTATGTTAACAAATATAATTTCTTTCAAAATTTTGGGATTAGCAAACCTGTACATTTTTGGAATCTTCAGAGCATGGAGAATCTGAAAATCAATGTTGGCATTTGCACAGACACCTGCATGGCCGCCATTTTGGATTTTGAAAATGGCCGCCATAACATACATATTTTGCGCGATCTCGGCTTCTAGTCAACCTGGAAACTTAATTAAATATGCTAATCCTATGTTTTGTGGGTCAAGGAATCCAATAAAGGCCTCAAAATAGTGCTCAGGATTATAGAAAAGCAACAAACAAGGGTAATTGAAAACCATTGTCTTTATATTTGTGATATAACTGTATTACATAATACATGATATTGCAAGTCCTTTGAAGTTATAGGTTGTTATAGGAAGTTATAGGTAGTATCAGATTGAACTATAAGTCCTATACACAGGATCTACGAGGTCTATACCCTTCAGGAATATGCTTTTACAGATCTTCATCACTGTCCTGAGTGTCATTTTCGCAAAGGTGTCTACGCAAATGTAAACATTAATGTTTGGATTCCTCATGCTCTGAATATTCCAAACATGTATAGTTTTGCTAATCTACCAAAATTTTGAACGAAAAAACATAGTGAACCTGACTAACTTACCAACTCACACTTATTTAGCCTATGAAATAAATTAGGATGGGCTGTGGGAAGCAAGCCATAGCTAACTTACCTGTTCTCCTTAAAATTATACACCCCTTAAACTCAACAATTCAAATATTTACAAATTTATTTGGTTCCTCGCTCCTAATTCCTGGGGCGGGCAGAAGATGGTCAAAAAACAGCACAAAACCTACCTTAATATCGGACACAAACCTTATTCAAAAACTCATGAACGTTTGTACAACCCCCCTTCTACAGACCACGTTCCCCGGTGGATGTCACAATTCCCAACGTTACCTGCGGAGCCATCCCAATTTGCCTCATCAAAAATTTTGCAGGCCCTGTCCTTCTGGTACAGTTCAGTGATATGGATCGGGAAGACCTTCCCTTCACACACTCATACATAACACCAATAGCCAAATCATTCATTCCAATCCTTGAAAGACCATGGCATAATTGTTTTCACACATATGTGTGATCCTCAGTTAGGCAGCGGGGAGGTCTTGTACAACCAAATGGTGGGGCACCTCAGGCTGGGGTGCCCACAGTCCAAAAACAAGTCACTTATCGGTACGAATTATTCCTCCTCCCCCCCCCCCCCTTCAACTACTCGGCCCCTGACAGCCAAACAGCTCCTTTGCAGTACGGCCCGCCGGAGAGGGTCTCCACACCATCCAGACTCTCTCGGCCTCAGGCTCCCTTGGCCTCTCCCGGATCACCAGGGGTCTCCATACCCACTGGTCGCCCAACCAGACCCCCTCCGACAGGTCCCCATTTCCAGACACCACCGGCTGCCAGAGACGAATTACCTCAGGGGGAGGGGGGGGGGGGGCGTAGTCGCCGCTCCTCCAAAGCTTGATCCGTTCCTGCAGACACACACACCTTCCCCACCGCAAAATCACCAATGTCCCTCCATTCCCCGCTGCCATTCAATTTTCAAAAACCGGTAATGCGATATAGTGGTTGTGTTCATAACTGCCATGGCCTGCATACATGCTATAATCAACACATTCACTCCTCCAAACACAACACTTTACACATAACAGACATCAACCACAAGGCATTTTTGGTTACTCAAACCGATCCACTTACCGACCATTGACGGTCATTCATGCCCGCTCCCATTCCAATTGCCGTTGTCCCAATTTATGAGCAAAATGGAACACTTGGGACATTAAACATTAAGGCACCTTACCTTGAGTGCAGGTCATCACAGGTTGGTCGGGTCGAAGAGGTCATCCACCACTCCAAGTTTCCTTATTTATCCCATAATATATCCCAGGGTTCTCTTTCCAAGCCGAGAGCCCACAAATCACAGTGAACCATCTGTGGAAGATCATGCTCATACCATCACGTTCCACAAATGCTCCAATGGTTGTCCAGTGGGCTATATCCATTCCTGGCCATGAGGATTGTCCCGTGTCCTTAGGCCAGCACAGCATGGCAGGTCATCACATGCTGGCTGTCCCAGAGTCTCAGGGAGAGCCTGCCAGGCCGCATGCCCGGGCGGTCACCACATCAGGCCCTAATTGGCCGTCCGTGGTGCCGCTACCAAAGCGCGGCCCACAACACCTACACCTAGTGGTCCTCATCATGCACGATGGTAGGTGCCCGTGAGAAACCACATCGGAACCACAGAGGTCTCAACCCCCTCCAGGGTCCGGTGACATTGCCGGCCCGAGACACTAGTTTGGGCTGCGCCCTGATGGACAAGGGACGCTACATTCCACCAGACTTCCCGTGGGGCCCGGGTCGTACCACAACACCAGTGGTCGGACCCTACATTCAAAATCCCATCTGAGCAGCTCCCCAGCTGCCTGGCATAACCCAATTTTGAAGGGGTTCAATTTTCCATGAGGCCGACCCCATTGATCTCCCTTGGTCTGAATTCCACAGCCCGGGAACCAATTCCCTCCAAGGCTGCTCCAAATCAAATTCCCACTTAAATTTGAATTTGAAAATTTGAATGTCTGAATGCAGCCCAGGAACAAAACACCCTCCCAGCTGGGTACACAATTTCGGAGCCTCCGGTGCCGAAATGTAGCTCGTGGCGAGGGTCCCCTGGGTCACCCTAATGTCGTCTTGGAGATGCTTTATGAACAGACTCACCTCGTCTCACAGACTATGTTGGACTCGAGCAACCTCCCCCCTTGTTGGTATTTTCCTATGAAGTGTTCAGCCGCTCCTGTAATATTTCATCCATCCTTTTCCCATTCAATTGTGGCTCCCATATACACCTGCTCTTGTTGTGTCACATGGGCCTCCAATTCTTTCACGTCCTCTGCCAAACCACCCTGGTGCTTCAAAAGTCCCCATTCCTCTACCTGGGGATGAGACTCGCTGATGAAACAATTGCTGGGGCGAGACTCGATCTGTGCTTTGCTTCCTCGTCAAGTTAGGGGGGTCTAACCTGTGTTTATTAGGGGCTTGGTTTGGTCACAAATAAACATTTTGTAGTGTGCCCGTCCTGACGGTAAACAAGCCTGCAAAATTGTACCCGGCAGGAGTAATGCCCTGCTGGTGGATTAAGGGGTCTTACTCCTATTAAGAGGAGTGGTCCCAATTGTATGACCATGCATTGTGGCCCTTCGGGGGCATGATGCATGCGTTTGAATGACCATGTGCTTCAGCCTTGGGGTTGAGGTGCATGTGTATTGTTATGGGGACAGCCTTGATAGACGTTGTGCCTTGGCCATGGGGTCAAGGTGCACGTCCAAGGCTGTTCAAATGTTTGACTTTTTACCTTTTTTCATGTAAAAAAGGCAGGCCTTTTGCTGTGGCCTCATAACAGTAAACAAGCCTGCAAAATCGTACCTGGGCAGGAGTAATGCCCTGCCGGTGGATTAAGGGGTCTTACTCCTATTAAGAGGAGTGGTCCCAATTGTATGACCATGCATTGTGGCCCCTCGGGGGCATGATGCATGCGTTTGAATGACCATGTGCTTCCCCCTTGGGGTTGAGGCGCATGTGTAATGTTATTGGGACAGCCTTGTTGACGTTGTGCCTTGGCCATGGGGTCAAGGTGCACGTCCAAGGCTGTTCAAATGTTTGACTTTTTACCTTTTTTCACAGTAAAAAAGGCAGGCCTTAACTGTGGCCTCATAACAGTTAATAAGCCCTCGTCGGAATGGCATGGTGTTGAAGTCATGGGGACTCCCTCCTATGGAGGAGGGGTCCAATTGTATGACCATGCATTCTGGCCCTTCGGGGTCAGGATGCATGTGTTTGAATGACCATGTGCTTCAGCCTTGGGGTTGAGGTGTATGTGTAATGTTATTGGGACAGCCTTGATAGACGTGCCTTGGCCATGGGGTCAAGGTGCACGTCCAAGGCTGTTCAAATGTTTGACTTTTTACCTTTTTTCACAGTAAAAAAGGCAGGCCTTAACTGTGGCCTCATAACAGTTAATAAGACCTCGTCGGAATGGCATGGTGTTGAAGTCATGGGGACTCCCTCCTATGGAGGAGGGGTCCAATTGTATGACCATGCATTCTGGCCCTTTGGGGTCAGGATGCATGTGTTTGAATGACCATAGTGCTTCAGCCTTGGGGTTGAGGTGTATGTGTAATGTTATTGGGACAGCCTTGATAGACGTGCCTTGGCCATGGGGTCAAGGTGCACGTCCAAGGCTGTTCAAATGTTTGATTTTTTTTAAACCTTTTTTAATTATAAAAAACGCAGGCCTCATATTAAAGGCCATAATGAGCGTGAAATCGAGATCGACATCTCTGCCTTTGTCTATTTGTGACCATAGAGATTTATCTCAGTCTGCAAAGACTTGAGTACCACACGGATACCTCCAAGTCTCGAGGTGACGTGTTGGTATAATTTATGCACATGACGTCAGCGTGATGTCATAGGGTTAGTGTGCTTTTTGGTAAAATAAAAAAGAAAAAAAGAAAAATATATAGTACTGAATAATTCCCTGAAAGAAGAAACATATCGCCCCTCCACCCCCCTTCCGCTACAGCCCCTTCCTCCACCCACCCCTTCCCGTACCCCCCCTTCCCACACCCAGAGCTGTAGATAGAGATCTGTCTCCATCTACAGCTCTGCCCCAACCTACCCCTCCCCTACCCACCCCTTCCCTTGCACCCCTTACTCCACCCCCTTCCCCACCTACCGTTTCCCCCACCCCCATCTTCCCCCACCCTCCCCTTCCCACTTCCCCCACCCTCCCCTTCCCACTTCCCCCTCTCCCCTTCCCCCACCCTCCCCTTCCCCTACCCTCCCTTCCCATACCCCACTTCTCCTACCCACCCCCTTCCCCTACCCCCATTTCCCTACCCCCTTCTTCCCACTTCCCCTTCCCACTTCCCCCACCCTCCCCTTCCTCCCCTTCCCCCCTCCCCTCCTCCCCCCCTTCCCCCCCCTCCCCTCCTCCCCTTCCCCCCTCCCCTCCTCCCCTTCCCCCCTCCCCTCCTCCCCTTCCCCCCTCCCCTCCTCCCCTTCCCCCCTCCCCTCCTCCCCTTCCCCCCTCCCCTCCTCCCCCTTCCCCCACCCTCCCCTCCCCCCTTCCCCCACCTCCCCCCCTTCCCCCCCCCTCCCCCCCCCCCTTCCCCACCCTCCCCTCCCCCCTTCCCCCACCCTCCCTCCCCCCTTCCCCCACCCCCCTTCCCCCACCCTCCCATCCCCCTTCCCCCCACCCTCCCCTCCCCCTTCCCCCACCCTCCCCTCCCCAATCCCCCCACCCTCCCCTTCCCCCCTTCCCCCACCCTCCCCCCTTCCCCCCTCCCAACCCTCCCCCCTTCCCCCCTCCCAACCCTCCCCCCCTCCCAACCCTCCCCCCTTCCCCCCCTCCCAACCCTCCCCCTTCCCCCCCTCCCAACCCTCCCCCCTTCCCCCCCCTCCCAACCCTCCCAACCCTCCCCAACCCTCCCCCCCTTCCCCCCTCCCAACCCTTCCCCCCTTCCCCCCTCCCAACCCTTCCCCCCCTTCCCCCACCCTCCCACCCCCTTCCCCCACCCTCCCACCCCCTTTCCCCCACCCTCCCACCCCCCTTCCCCCCACCCTCCCACCCCCATTCCCCCCACCCTCCCACCCCCATTCCCCCCACCCTCCCACCCCCATTCCCCCCACCCTCCCACCCCCATTCCCCCCACCCTCCCACCCCCCTTCCCCCACCCTCCCACCCCCCCTTCCCCCACCCTCCCCACCCCCCTTCCCCCACCCTCCCACCCCCCTTCCCATCCCCCCCTTCCCCCACCCTCCCACCCCCCTTCCCCCACCCTCCCACCCCCCCTTCCCATCCCCCCCTTCCCCCACCCTCCCACCCCCTTCCCCCACCCTCCCACCCCCTTCCCCCACCCTCCCACCCCCTTCCCCCACCCTCCCCACCCCCTTCCCCCACCCTCCCACCCCCTTCCCCCACCCTCCACCCCCTTCCCCTCCCCCCCTTCCCTTGCCCTCCCCTCCCCCCATTCCCTTGCCCTCCCCCTCCCCCCCCTCCCCCCTTCCCTTTCCCTTCCTTCCCCCATCCCTGACTCCCTGACTATCTCCCCCTGACTGACTGACTGGCCTGACTGACTTCCTGACTCCCTGACTATCTCCTCTCCTTCTCCCTCCTTTTGCTTTAAATATTTCCCTATTGATTCTTGTCTTTTTGCAATTGTTGTTTTCATGTATTGTTATGCATTATGTTTTGCACTCTGTCAAAGCGCCTTTGGGCTTCTTGAAAAGCGCTATACAAAATAAATGAATTATTATTATTATTATTATCCTCCCCACCCCCCTTCCCTGCCCCCCTTCCCTGCCCCCCCTTCCCCTGCCCCCCTTCCCCTGCCCCTCCTTCCCCTGCCCTTCCTTCCCCTGCCCCTCCTTCCCCACCTCCCTTCCCCTACCCCCCTTCCTCTACCCAATTACTCTACCCCCCCCCCCCTCCCCCTTCTTCCCACCTCTTTCGTTTTTGCAAAATTACATTTTGGACAATCAAGTTCGTGATGGACAATCAAGCATCAGCGCAAGTAAAGAGGAAGATGCCGCATCACCAACTGACGAAGAATCACACATCACCAAGTGAGGAAGGATCCCGCATCACCAACTGAAGAAGAATCCCGCATTACCAAGTGAGGAAGAATCCCGCATTACCAAGTGAAGAAGAATCCCGCAAGGCGGGAAATCAGTGGAGAGCGGCTTTTTTCACCATGAGTTTAAAATACATAGAGGTGGAAAACTTCAAGTCTTTCGCTGGAAAAGTTATGATCGGACCCTTTAAAAGGTTCACTTCGATCGTGGGACCGAATGGCTCCGGTAAGTAGGTCCAATTTCGGAGGAAAAAGATCAAACTTGATTCGTGTCAGGATATCTGAGGTAATTAATTTATCGTCAAGAAAGGGAAAAGGATTTTTTAAATCAGACACGACGAGCCGACTGGTGTATACATATTATATAAATATTGTATAAATATTATATACAAGGTTAAACTTGGTTTTTCTTTCATCGATACAACTGGGAAATTTTAGTTTGTAGTTCAGTTATTTCTTATTTCTTTGTTTCGCCTCGTTCTGTAAAATGGCGGATTAATCGGAAGGTTTAAATTTGTACAGATTATAGGCTTTTGAGTGTACGATCCACTGAATTGAAAATGTATAGAACGCTCATACTCCTTTGTTGTTCGCTCATACTTAAGAACGCTCATAACTTACTCATACCCTCAACTCAACGCTCAACGCTCATTGTGTGTTTCTAGTTGGTGTTGGTTTGTGGTTCGTGCAAACTTGTGTGTAGTTAATCGTTTTCTGAGTCGTACCTCGTGCGCGGCCTGGTGACTTGGGGCTTCCTTCCCCCCGTCGGTGTTTTGTCGGTTTGGTTTATTTCCTCCGCTGCATTGCTTGTTTCTTTTATTTTCTTTTCTCCCCCTCACCTCACCTCCATAGACAAATAATTCTATATTGATTCTTTCTCTCCTCCCGGACACGTGCTTGTTCGCTCTCCTCCTCGTCTCGGCTTGTGCCCCGCCCCCTGTATCTCGTTTTCTTCCGCCTCTGCTCCTTCTTTCTCAAATCCACGTTCTCGCTTGGAGACTTTTCCCGGATTGTTTTTTCATCGTTCTGTTTGGATATTGTTGGAATATGTTTAAACCGCAGCCGTGATGCTGGCGCCCCCCCCCCCCCCAGAATTTACGTGTTTTAAACGTTTCCCAGTGTGTACCCTGGGCAGAATAGGTACACCGTATCCCTGCGTGTCGTAAGAGACGACTAAGAGGGTTGGCGTCAGGAAGGGCATCCGGCCATAAAAACATTGCCTCAAAAAGAGAACCATGACAATCACAAGTACATATGGGCAGGGTACAGCCCGAAGTGGAGATTGGTTTCTGAGGTTTGGGACATGGAATGTGGGGACAATGACAGGGAGATCAGGAGAAGTGGTGGAAGTATTGGTCAGAAGAAGAGTGGACATATGTTGTGTGCAAGAGACAAGATGGAAGGGAAGTCGTGTGAGAATGGTGAAGGGTAGGCAGGGACAGAAATACAAGTTTGTGTGGCAAGGGTGCCCGGAGGGCGTGAATGGTGTTGGTGTCCTGTTTTCTGAGGAGTTTGTAGACAGTGTGGTGAGTGTGACTAGAGTGAGTGATAGGTTGATGATGGTGAAAATGATGATTGGAAAGCTCTTGGTGAACGTCATCTCGGGATATGCTCCGCAGGTTGGTCGAAGCGATGAAGAGAAGGACAAGTTCTGGTGTGTGATAGAGAAGCTGATGGAAAACGTGAAAGATGAGGAAGTTGTTGTGGTGGGAGGAGACCTGAATGGACATGTGGGAAGGAGTATGGATGGTTTTGAGGGAGTTCATGGGGGTTACGGATATGGTGTGAGAAATGGAGAAGGTGAAAGGATTTTGGAGTTTGCTGATGGAGCTGATTTGTTGATTTGTAATACTCAGTTCCACAAAGAGGACAATAAGCTTGTTACATACACGTCAGGTGGGTCGACGACAACCGTTGACTACCTGATGGTGCATCGGCGAGATAGGGGGCACCTCCGGGACACAAAGGTGATCCCGGGGGAGGAGGCTGTTTCACAGCACCACTTGGTTGTCTGCGACATAAGGGTGAAAGGTGCGAGGAGAGCTCGGCGGGTGAAGTACCAACCGAGAATGAAGGTGTGGAGGTTGAAAGAGGTGACAGTAAGGGAGGCATTAAAAGAGAGGCTGAGTAGGGTAGAGGATGATGTGGTTGAGCTTGAAAGTGGTTGGATGTCAATGAAAGCTAGTCTGTTGGGAGCCGTTGGTGAGGTATGTGGATGGACAAAAGGACCACCGAGGCACTCGGAAACATGGTGGTGGGATGTTGAGGTTGGAAAGAGGATTGACGAGAAGAGGAAGAAGTTCAAAGAGTGGCAGAAGGCGAAGGGTACAGGAGCAGAAACAGCAGAGCATGAAAGTTATAAGGCAGCCAGGAAGGCTGCAAAGAAAGAGGTAGCAAAGGCGCAGGAGGCATGTAGGAAAATGTTCGGAGAACGCTTGGATTCAGAAGAGGGTCAGAAAGCAGTATTCAGGATTGCAAAGCAGATAGCGAAAGAGAGCTGTGATGTGATGGGGGTGAGTTGCTTGAAGGATGAAGTGGGACAAATCGTTGTCGACCCAGATGGAATTAAAGGAAGATGGAAAAGATATATGGAAATGCTGTTGAATACAGAGAATGAATGGGATGGCAACATAGAGAGTAACCCAGTTTTAGGACCGGCAGAGAAGATAACTGAGAAGGAAGTTGAGGAAGCGATAAAAGCAATGAAGAGTGGAAAAGCGGGAGGGCCGACGGGAGTTGTGGGAGATATGTTGAAGGCAGCAGGAAGTTGGGGTGTGAAGAGAATGACAGAGATCTGTAATCTGGTGGTGAAAGAAGGCCGCATTCCAGTGGATTGGGAACTGAGTACCCTCGTCCCTCTATACAAGGGGAAAGGTGACCCTCTGGAGTGTGGCTCGTACCGAGCGATAAAGTTATTGGAGCATGGAATGAAGGTATTGGAAAGGGTGTTGGAGAGGAGGATAAGGAAGAAAGTGAAGATCGACGAAATGCAGTTTGGATTTATGCCAGGAAGAGGAACGACAGATGCGCTTTTCATTGTGAGGCAGTTGCAGGAGAAGTACATGGATAAGAGGAAGAAGTTGTTTTTTGGGTTTGTTGATCTGGAGAAAGCATTCGATAGGGTTCCACGCAAAGTATTGACATGGGCATTGAGGAAGTTAGGAGTGGAGGAATGGTTGATCAGAGTAGTGATGGCAATGTACAAAAGAGCACGCACAGCTGTAAGGACGAAGGACGGGAACAGTGGTGAGTTTGAGGTGAAGGTGGGAGTGCATCAGGGGTCGGTACTAAGTCCACTACTATTTGTAGCTGTGATGGAGGTGCTGGCTCAGACCGTAAAGGAGGGTTTACCGTGGGAGTTGTTGTATGCAGATGATCTGGTGTTGATTGCGGAAAGTATGGATGGACTGAAGGAAAAGATGAACAAGTGGAAGGAATGTATGGAGACAAAAGGTCTGAAGGTGAATATCGGAAAGAGAAAGGTGATGGCAAGTGGTAAAGCATGTGGTGAGGTGGAAAGAACTGGGAAGTGGCCATGTGTTGTGTGCAGGAAGGGTGTCGGAGTGAACTCCATTCAATGTACAATGTGTGCTGAGTGGGTTCATCAAAAATGTAGTGGTCTGAGAGGGTCATTAACCAGTGTGGCAGCTACATTCAAATGTAAGGTGTGCACAGAGGGAGCTGCAGATGGAGGAAATGTTGAGTTGGATCTTGGTGACGGCGTGAAGCTGGAAGGTGTGAAAACATTTTGCTACCTCGGAGACATGCTGAATGGAGAAGGTGGATCAGACTCGGCAACGGTTGCTCGAGTGAGATGTGCATGGAAGAAGTTTTGGGAACTGAGTGGCGTGCTGATGAGGAGGAGAGTGTCGCTGAAGCTGAAGGGAAAGGTGTATGCTGCATGTGTGAGAAGTGTTATGATTTATGGGAGCGAGACATGGATTCAACATGGAATGAAATAATGAAATGAGGTTTATTAATACTATATACTGAAATTATATACTGAAAAATTAAAAATTTTCATTTTCATTCACTTTTTTATTGCTGATTATGGTGCGAGTCAAGTTATAACAACATTTGTGAACCCAAGCTAATGAATAAAATAATAGACATTGTACTTTCGTAGCATTATGGGAATATTGTATGTTACGTTTCCAGATAATAGATGAAAACTAGTATACAAGCTCCATTTTATCAAATTACAATTTCATGCCAAGAGAAATAAAATTTATCAGTATGCTGTATGCAGCTGACAAATCGTGTGCCGCGACAGGCAAACAATTAGTGTGGATAAATGACGCCGCTTGCGGATTTTATTATTCCAATAACAAACAGCACGTCACTTTAACTTGAATTAGTTGTTCCTCATTAAATCTGCGACCAAACAGTAATAACATCGATTCCCTCGTCACAGAACTACAGGATTGCCACAGCTGACATACATCTCGCAGCGCCAGCGTGCGAAGTTAGGTATGCAACATGGCACCAGTGTTTCAGTTGGCCAGACTCTCAATATACACGGCACTGACTTCCCCCACCCTCCCCTTCCCCTACCCCCACTTCCCCCACCCTCCCCTTCCTCCCCTTCCCCTGCCTCTCCTTCCCCCACCCTCCCTTTCCCCCCTTCCCTTGCCCTTCTTTCCCCCACCCTCCCCTCCCCCCCTTCCCCCCACCCTCCCCTCCCCCCCTTCCCCCCACCCTCCCCTCCCCCCCTTCCCCCAACCCTCCCCTCCCCCCTTCCCCCCACCCTCCCCTCCCCCCCTTCCCCCCACCCTCCCCTCCCCCCTTCCCCTACCCCCACCCTCCCCTTCCCCTACCCCCACTTCCCCTTCCCCTACCCCCACTTCCCCTACCCCCACTTCCCCTACCCCTACCCCCACTTCCCCTACCGCCACTTCCCCCTCCCTCCCCTTCCTCCCCTTCCCTTGCCTCTCCTTCCCCCACCCTCCCTTTCCCCCCTTCCCTTGCCCTTCCTTCCCCCACCCCACCCCACCCTCCCCTCCCCCACCCCACCCTCCCCTCCCCCACCCCACCCTCCCCTCCCCCACCCCACCCTCCCCTCCCCCACCCCACCCTCCCCTCCCCCACCCCACCCCACCCCACCCTCCCCCACCCCACCCCACCCCACCCTCCCCTCCCCCCTTCCCCTTCCCCCTGCCCCTTCCCCTTCCCCCCTTCCCCTTCCCCTTCCCCCCTTCCCCTTCCCCCCTGCCCCTTCCCCCCTTCCCCCTTCCCCCCTTCCCCCTTCCCCCCTTCCCCCCTGCCCCTTCCCCCCTTCCCCCCTGCCCCTTCCCCCCTTCCCCCCTGCCCCTTCCCCCCTTCCCCTTCCCCCCCTTTCGCTACCCCCCTTCTCCTACCCCCCACCTCCCTTCCCCTACCCCCCTTCCCCTTCCCCCCTTCCCCTTCCCTCCTTTCCGCTACCCCCCTTCCTCCCACCTCAAAATTACATCCAAATCTCTCCTTCCCGCTCCCGTTCGTGATGGACAATCAATCAGCGGCAAGTAAAGAGGAAGATGCCGCACCACAAACTGAAGAAGAATCTCACATCACCAAGGGAGGAAGGATCCCGCATTACCAACTGAAGAAGAATCCCGCAGTACCAAGTGAAGAAGAATCCCGCAAGGCGGGAAATCAGTGGAGAGCGGCTTTTTTCACCATGAGTTTAAAATACATAGAGGTGGAAAACTTCAAGTCTTTCGCTGGAAAAGTTATGATCGGACCCTTTAAAAGGTTCACTTCGATCGTGGGACCGAATGGCTCCGGTAAGTAGGTCCAATTTCGGAGGAAAAAGATCAAACTTGATTCGTGTCAGGATATCTGAGGTAATTAATTTATCGTCAAGAAAGGGAAGAGGCTTTTTAAAATCAGACACGACGAGCCGACTGGTGTATACATATTATATAAATATTGTATAAATATTATATAAATATTATATACAAGGTTAAACTTGGTTTTTCTTTCATCGATACAACTGTGGGAAATTTTAGTTTGTACAGTTATTTCTTATTTCTTTGTTTCACCTCGTTCTGTAAAATGGCGGATTAATCGGAAGATTTAAATTTGTACAGATTATAGGTTTTAGAGTGTTCGATCCACTGAATTGAAAATATATATATAGAACGCTCATACTCCGTGAAAAGTGAAGCCGCCGTGTCGCCATCTTGGTTAGCACGACTCGACCCGTCGACCGACTCGCTTCGTGGATCTCGTTTGTTTCGAACGTGTCCCAGATTTTAAAAGCCAGACAACTGTTAAAATGCCATTTTGTGCGGCAATAAACTGCTCCAATCAGTTACGGAAGGGTTTAATTCATAGTCCATAGTGCTATGGAAGTACATAAAGTAGTTCCATCATGGCTGCTCACTGAATGGGTTAGAAAAAAAGAAAGAACGCAATCGCTTTTCGCTCTGAATTACGTGCAAACGCATGACGGAAATCACCATCGCCCAGCATCGAGTGCCAACCAAGATGGCGCCCGGTAGCGACATCTCCACCTGTGTGGTGTGAATGGCAATGGTCATTCTATATATTTTCAGTTCAGTGGTTCGATCTGGTGAAGGCGTCGTCCGTCTAACACGATCACAAACATGGCGGAATTTTCACTTGGACATTAATTTCACTTGGACATCCTTACGTCTGCTCCTCAAGCTCCTCACATCTCCCCTTAGACCAGACGGATTTATGAAAAAGGCCTCGTATAAGCTTCTAGGTGCATTTTGGGGTAAAAGTTGTGAAGTTAAAGTAAAAGAGCTGCATGTATATACATGATATAAAAATGCTTCAAAGAAATTGTCCAGAAATGGTAATTTAGCGGCCATTTTGTTTATGCGAATTAGAAGGTCGAAACCTCAAAATTCGGCTTGGGAACCAGGTTAATCGAATTCAGCATACCCTAATTATGTTAAAAAGTGAGGTTCCCAACTTTTACCCAAAAATGCACCAAAGATTCACATTTCTCAGAAATCCGTCGTCTCCCTCACATCCTCCTTCACATCTCTCCTCACATCTCACCTCACATCTCTCCTCACATCTCTCCTCACATCTCACCTCACATCTCTCCTCACATCTCCCCTCACATCCTCCCCTCACATCCTCCCCTCACATCCTCCCCTCACATCCTCCCCTCACATCTCCCCTCACATCTCCCCTCACATCTCCCCTCACATCTCCCCTCTCATCCTCCTTCACATCCTCTCCTCACATCCTCCCTTCACATCCTCCCTTCACATCCTCCCTTCACATCCTCCCTTCACATCTCCCTTCACATCTCCCTTCACATCTCCCTTCACATCTCCCTTCACATCTCCCTTTCATATCTCTCCTCACATCTCTCCTCACAACCTCCTTCACTTCCTCCCCTCACATCTCCCCTCACATCTCCCCTCACATCTCCCCTCACATCCTCCTTCACATCCTCCTTCACATCCTCCCCTCACATCCTCTTTCACATCTCCCCTCACAGCTCTCCTCACATCTCATCACATCCCCCCTCACAATTATTAAGTGACTGTATTTACATAGTTGATTGTAATATGGATTATTAAGTTACTGTATTTACATAGTTGATTGTAATATGGATTATTAAGTCACAGTATTTACATAGTTGATTGTAATATGGATTATTAAGTTACTGTATTGACATAGTTGATTGTAATATGGATTATTAAGTTACTGTATTTACGTATTTGATTGTAATATGGATTATTAAGTCACAGTATTTACATAGTTGATTGTAATATGGATTATTAAGTTACTGTATTGACATAGTTGATTGTAATATGGATTATTAAGTTACTGTATTTTCATATTTGATTGTAATATGGATTATTAAGTCACAGTATTTACATAGTTGATTGTAATATGGATTATTAAGTTACTGTATTTACATAGTTGATTGTAATATGGATTATTAAGTTACTGTATTTACAGATTTGATTGTAATATGGATTATTAAGTTACTGTATTTTCATATTTGATTGTAATATGGAATATTAAGTTACTGTATTTAATATATTTGATTGTAATATGGATTATTTAAGTTGCTGTATTTTCATATTTGATTGTAATATGGATTATTAAGTGACAGTATTTTCATATTTGATTGTAATATGGATTATTAAGTTACTGTATTTAATATATTTGATTGTAATATGGATTATTAAGTTGCTGTATTTAATATATTTGATTGTAATATGGATTATTAAGTTACTGTATTTACATATTTGATTGTAATATGGATTATTAAGTTACTGTATTTATATATTTGATTGTAATATGGATTATAAAGTTACTGTATTTACATATTTGATTGTAATATGGATTATTAAGTTACTGTATTTATATATTTGATTGTAATATGGATTATAAAGTTACTGTATTTACATATTTGATTGTAATATGGATTATTAAGTTGCTGTATTTACATATTTGATTGTAATATGGATTATTAAGTAACTGTATTTACATATTTGATTGTAATATGGATTATAAAGTTACTGTATTTACATATTTGATTGTAATATGGATTATTAAGTCACAGTATTTACATATTTGATTGTAATATGGATTATTAAGTGACAGTATTTTCATAATTGATTGTAATATGGATTATTAAGTTACTGTATTTTCATATTTGATTGTAATATGGATTATTAAGTTACTGTATTTAATATATTTGATTGTAATATGGATTATTAAGTTGCTGTATTTAATATATTTGATTGTAATATGGATTATTAAGTTACTGTATTTACATATTTGATTGTAATATGGATTATTAAGTCACAGTATTTACATATTTGATTGTAATATGGATTATTAAGTTACTGTATTTACATAGTTGATTGTAATATGGATTATTAAGTTACTGTATTTACATAGTTGATTGTAATATGGATTATTAAGTTACTGTATTTTCATATTTGATTGTAATATGGATTATTAAGTTACTGTATTTACATAGTTGATTGCAATATGGATTATTAAGTTACTGTATCTTCATATTTCATTATAATATGGATTATAAAGTTACTGTATTTACATATTTGATTATAATATGGATTATAAAGTTACTGTATTTACATATTTGATTGTAATATGGATTATTAAGTTACTGTATTTACATATTTGATTGTAATATGGATTATTAAGTTACTGTATTTACATATTTGATTGTAATACAGATTATTAAATTACTGTATTTACATATTTGATTGTAATATGGATTATTAAGTGACAGTATTTACATATTTGATTGTAATATGGAATATTAAGTTGCTGTATTTACATATTTGATTGTAATATGGATTATAAAGTTACTGTATTTTCATATTTGATTGTAATATGGATTATTAAGTCACTATTTTCATATTTGATTGTAATATGGATTATAAAGTTACTGTATTTTCATATTTGATTGTAATATGGATTATTAAGTTACTGTATTTACATAATTGATTGTAATATGGATTATTAAGTTACTGTATTTGCATATTTGATTGTAATATGGATTATTAAGTCACTGTATTTTCATATTTGATTGTAATATGGATTATAAAGTTACTGTATTTTCATATTTGATTGTAATATGGATTATAAAGTTACTGTATTTTCATATTTGATTGTAATATGGATTATAAAGTTACTGTATTTTCATATTTGATTGTAATATGGATTATTAAGTTACTGTATTTGCATATTTGATTGTAATATGGATTATTAAGTCACTGTATTTTCATATTTGATTGTAATATGGATTATAAAGTTACTGTATTTTCATATTTGATTGTAATATGGATTATAAAGTTACTGTATTTTCATATTTGATTGTAATATGGATTATAAAGTTACTGTATTTTCATATTTGATTTTAATATATATTTTCACATTTCATATTTGATCATTGGTTGTTATTGTTTAATGGAGGTTTTCTCATGGGCCGCCTTGTCACAAAACGTAAAGGGAAAGTTAGAGAGGGGAAATCACATCCTGGGGAAAATGAGCCTTAATCGCTACATTAGCATGCCTTCACCTCCCCCCCCCCACCCCCCAATGTGAAGAACACATAAACAATCTTAAGCTACAGTTTCCCTACGTACTGTACATCAAGATTTCTCCTACGCGTCCATGGTCCACGCTATAAATTATACAATCCTACCTTTCCAATGGGATCCTTTTACCTACCCCCACAAACGCAACACAGCCCCCCCCCCCCCCCCCCCCAGAACCGAAGCTCCTGCAAGGTTCACTGCAGGCGTTACCGTTCCAGCCTGAACACTTACCAACTCACTTAATTAGCCTATGAAATAAATTAGGATGGGCTGTGGGAAGCGAGCCATAGCTAACTTACCTGTTCTCCTTAAAATTATACACCCCTTAAACTCAACAATTCAAATATTTACAAATTTATTTGGTTCCTCGCTCCTAACTCCTGGGGCGGGCAGAAGATGGTCAAAAACACCACAAAACCTAGCTTATCGGACACAAACCTTTTCCAAAAACTCATGAACGTTTGTGCAATCCCCTTTCTACAGACCACGTTCCCCGGTGGATGTCACAATTCCCAACGTTACCTGCAGAGCCATCCCAATTTGCCTCATCAAAAATTTTGCAGGCCCTGTCCTTCTGGTACAGTTCAGTGATATGGATCGGGAAGACCTTCCCTTCACACACTCATACATAACACCAATAGCCAAATCATTCATTCCAATCCTTGCAAGACCATGGCATAATTGTTTTCACACATATGTGTGATCCTCAGTTCGGCAGCGGGGAGGTCTTGCACAACCAAATGGTGGGGCACCTCAGGCTGGGGTGCCCGCAGTCCAAAAACAAGTCACTTATCGGTACGAATTATTCTCCCCCCCCCCCCCCCCCCCTTCAACTACTCGGTCCCCGACAGCCAAACAGCTCCTTTGCTGTACGGTCCACCGGAGAGGGTCTCCACACCATCCAGACTCTCTCGGCCTCAGGCTCCCTTGGCCTTGGCCTCTCCCGGATCACCAGGGTCTCCATACCCATTGGTCGCCCAACCAGACCCCCTTCCGACAAGTTCCCATTTCCAGACATCACCGGGTGCCAGGGACGAATTACCTCAGGGGGAGTGGGGGGGGGGGGGGGGCGTAGTCGCCGCTCCTCCAAAGTTTGATCCGTTCCTGCAGACACACACACCTTCCCCACCCCAAAATCACCAATGTCCCTCCCTTCCCCGCTGCCATTCAATTTTCAAAAACCGGTAATGCGATATAGTGGTTGTGTTCCTAACTGCCATGGCCTGCATATATGCTATAATCAACACATTCACTCCTCCAAACACAACACTTTACACATAACAGACATCAACCACAAGGTATTTTTGGTTACTCAAACTGATCCACTTACCGACCATTGATGGTCACTCATGCCCGCTCCCATCCAATTACCCTTGTCCCAATTTATGAGCAAAACGGAACACTTGGGAGATTAAACATTAAGGCACCTTACCTTGAGTGCAGGTCATCACAGGTTGGTCGGGTCGAAGAGGTCATCCACCACTCCAAGTTTTCTTATTTATCCCATAATATATCCCAGGGTTCTCTTTCCAAGCCGGGAGCCCACAAATCACAGTGAACCATCTGTGGAAGATCATGCTCATACCATCACGTTCCACAGATGCTCCAATGGTTGTCCAGTGGGCTATATCCATTCCTGGCCATGAGGATTGTCCCGCGTCCTTAGACCAGCACAGCCTGGCAGGTCACCACATGCTGGCTGTTCCAGAGTCTCAGGGAGAGGCTGCCAGGCCGCATGCCTGGGCGGTCACCACATCAGGCCCTTATTGGCCGTCCGTGGTGCCGCTACCAAAGCGCGGCCCACAACACCTCCCCCTAGTGGTCATCATGCACGATGGTAGGTGCCCGTGAGAAACCACATCGGACCCACAGAGGTCTCAACCCCCTCCAGGGTCCAGTGACCCTGCCGGCCCGAGACACTAGTTCAGGCTGCGCCCCGATGGACAAGGGACGCTACACTCCACCAGACTTCCCGTGGGGCCCGGGTCGTACCACAACACCCGTGGTCGGACCATACATTCAAAATCCCATCTGAGCAGCTCCCCAGCTGCCTGGCATAACCCAATTTTGAAGGGGTTCAATTTTCCATGAGGCCGACCCCATTGATCTCCCTTGGTCTAAATTCCGCAGCCCGGGAACCAATTCCCTCCAGGGCTGCTCCAAATCAAATTCCCACTTAAATTTGAATTTGAAAATTTGAAAGTCTGAATGCAGCTCAGGGCGAAAACAGCCTCCCAGCTGGGTACACAATTTCGGAGCCTCCGGTGCCCAAATGTGGCTCGTGGCGAGGGTCCCCTGGGTCACCCTAATGTCGTCTTGGAGATGCTTTATGAACAGACTCACCTCATCTCGCAGACTCTGTTGGACTCAAGCAACCTCCCCCTTGATGGTATTTTCCAATGAAGTGTTCAGCCGCTCCTGTAATATTTCATCCATCCTTTTCCCATTCAATTGTGGCTCCCATATACACCTGCTCTTGTTGTGTCACATGGGCCTCCAATTCTTTCACGTCCTCTGCCAAACCACCCTGGTGCTTCAAAAGTCCCCATTCCTCTACCTGGGGATGAGACTCGCTGATGAAACAATTGCTGGGGCGAGGCTCGATCTGTGCCTTGCTTCCTCGTCAAGTTAGGGGGTCTAACCTGTGTTTATTAGGGGCTTAGTTTGGTCACAAATAAACAATTTGCAGTGTGCCGTCCTGTGGCGGTGATCAAGCCTGCAAAATCGGACCTGGCAGGAGTAATGCCCTGCTGGTGGATTAAGGGGTCTTACTCCTATTAAGAGGAGTGGTCCCAATTGTATGACCATGCATTGTGGCCCCTCGGGGGCATGATGCATGCGTTTGAATGACCATGTGCCTCCCCCTTGGGGTTGAGGCACATGTGTATTGTTATTGGGACAGCCTTGTTGACGTTGTGCCTTGACCATGGGGTCAAGGTGCACGTTCAAGGCTGTTCAAATGTTTGACTTTTTACCTTTTTTCATTGTAAAAAAGGCAGGCCTTCGAGCGGGCCCAAAACGCTCGTAGACCTGCATGCAATCGTACCTGGCAGGAGTAATGCCCTGTCAGTGGATTAAGGGGTCTTACTCCTATTGAGAGGAGTGGTCCCAATTGTATGACCATGCATTCTGGCCTTTCGGGGGCATGATGCACGCGTTTGAATGACCATGTGCTTCAGCCTTGGTGTTGAGGCGCATGTGTATTGTTATGGCGACAGCCTTGTTGACGTTGTGCCTTGGCCATGGGGTCAAGGTGCACGTCCAAGGCTGTTCAAATGTTTGACTTTTTACCTTTTTTCATTGTAAAAAAGGCAGGCCTTCAAGTGGGCCCTAAACGCTCGTAGACCTGCATGCAAATCGTACCTGGCAGGAGTAATGCCCTGCTGGTGGATTAAGGGGTCTTACTCCTATTAAGAGGAGTGGTCCCAATTGTATGACCATGCATTGTGGCCCCTCGGGGGCATGATGCATGCGTTTGAATGACCATGTGCTTCCCCCCTTGGGGTTGAGGCGCATGTGTAATGTTATTGGGACAGCCTTGTTGACGTGCCTTGGCCATGGGGTCAAGGTGCACGTCCAAGGCTGTTCAAATGTTTGACTTTTTACCTTTTTTCACAGTAAAAAAGGCAGGCCTTAACTGTGGCCTCATAACAGTTAATAAGACCTCGTCGGAATGGCATGGTGTTGAAGTCATGGGGACTCCCTCCTATGGAGGAGGGGTCCAATTGTATGACCATGCATTCTGGCCCTTTGGGGTCAGGATGCATGTGTTTGAATGACCATGTGCTTCAGCCTTGGGGTTGAGGTGTATGTGTAATGTTATTGGGACAGCCTTGGTAGACGTGCCTTGGCCATGGGGTCAAGGTGCACGTCCAAGGCTGTTCAAATGTTTGATTTTTTAAAAACCTTTTTTAATTATAAAAAACGCAGGCCTCATATTAAAGGCCATAATGAGCGTGAAATCGAGATCGACATCTCTGCCTTTGTCTATTTGTGACCATAGAGATTTAATCTCAGTCTGCAAAGACTTGAGTACCACACGGATACCTCCAAGTCTCGAGGTGACGTGTTGGTATAATTTATGCACATGACGTCAGCGTGATGTCATAGGGTTAGTGTGCTTTTTGGTAAAACTAGGGCATGCCCGTACTATATATATATATCTAAAATTATATCCCCCCCCTCTATTTACATGAAATGGTTTGGTCCAAAGCGAACGGCTTGCGAGTGGTGACAATTCCCCCCCCCTCTATTTACATGCAATGGTTCGGTCCAAAGCGAACGGCTTCCGGAGTTTGGTAAAGAAATCGCCATCGCGTACACAAACGCGCAGGAAAGCGAATGAATCGCAAATTCGTTTTTATTAGTTGTAAAACATAGTTTAACGCCAACATAGTTTGCAAACGTGAAATAAATGAATACGCTGTCAAATGTGCCATCCGAGGCAGAGTGTGCCCGCCACGTTCGGCACACGCGATCGTTCGCTGCTCTCTGATTGGTTGAATCGTTTTTTGGACATAGCTCGGTAAGTAATTGTCCGATTAATATGAAACCTTGAAAAGGCACATCCTCGGGTCCCCAGCAATATACCTGGCAAGTTAAAAGTATATCGGACCCGTGGTTGTCGAGAAACAGCGGTCACAGACAGACAAACGTACAAACGTACAGACAGAGATTACTGGAATTATAGATAGATAAAAAATAAAAAAATAAAAAAATATAGTACTGAATAATTCCCTGAAAGAAGAAACATATCGCCCCCACCCCCCTTCCGCTACAGCCCCTTCCTCCACCACCTTCCCATACCCCCCTTCCCACACCCAGAGCTGTAGATAGAGATCTGTCTCCATCTACAGCTCTGCCCCAACCTACCCCTCCCCTACCCACCCCCTTCGCTTGCACCCCTTACTCATTACTCCACCCCCTTCCCCACCTACCGTTTCCCCCACCCCCACCTTCCCCCACCCTCCCCTTCCCACTTCCCCCACCCTCCCCTTCCCACTTCCCCCTCTCCCCTTCCCACTTCCCCCTCACCCCTCCCACCATCCCCCACCCTACCCTTCCCCTACCCCTCCCCATCCCCTACCCCACCCCACTCCCTACCCCCCCACTTCCCTACCCCCCCAATCCCACTATCCCCCTCCCCCCATCCCCCTTCCTCCCCTACCACTCCCCCATCCCCTCCACCCCTCCCTTCCCCCACCCTCCCCTCCCCCCCTCCACCCCACCCTCACCCTCCCCTCCCCCTTCCCCCACCCTCCCCTCCCCCTTCCCCCACCCTCCCCTCTCCCCCTTCCCCCACACTCCCCCTTCCCCCCATCCCTTGCCCTTCCCTTCCCCCACCCCTCCCCCCTCCCCCCCTTCCCCACCCTCCCCTCCCCCCCCTTCCCCACCCCACCCCTCCCCTCCCCCCCTTCCCCCACCCCTCCCCTCCCCCCTTCCCCCACCCACCCCTCCCCCCTTCCCCCACCCTCCCCTCCCCCCTTCCCCCACCCCCTCCCCCCCTCCCCCCCCTCCCCCCACCCTCCCCTCCCCCCTCCCCCCACCCTCCCCTCCCCCCTCCCCCCACCCTCCCCTCCCCCCTCCCCCCCCTCCCCCACCCTCCCCCTCCCCCCTCCCCTCCCCCCTCCCCTCCCCCTCCCCCCTCCCCCCCACCCTCCCCTCCCCCCTTCCCCCACCCTCCCCTCCCCCCTTCCCCCCCCCTCCCCCCCTTCCCCCACCCTCCCCCCTTCCCCCCCCTTCCCCACCCTTCCCCTCCCCCCTTCCCCCACCTTCCCCTCCCCCCTTCCCCCACCTTCCCCTCCCCCCTTCCCCCACCTTCCCCTCCCCCCCTTCCCCCACCCCTCCCCTCCCCCCCTTCCCCCACCTTCCTCCACCCTCCCCTCCCCCCTCCTTCCCTCCACCCTCCCCTCCCCCCTTCCCCCACCTTCCCCTCCCCCCCATCCCCCACCCTCCCCTCCCCCCCATCCCCCTGCCCTCCCCCTCCCCCCCTTCCCTTGCCCTTCCTTCCCCCCTTTCTCCCCCTCCCCCCTTCCCCTGCCCCCCTTCCCCCTTCCCCTGCCCCCCCTTCCCTGCCCCCTCCCCCTGCCCCTCCTTCCCCTGCCCCTCCTTCCCCTGCCCTTCCTTCCCCTGCCCCTCCTTCTCCCACCTCCCTTCCCCTACCCCCCCTTCCTCTACCCAATTTCCCTACCCCCCCTTCTTCCCACCTCCCCCCCTTTTTCGCACCTCCCCCCCTTTTTTCCACCTCCCCCCCCTTTTTCGCACCTCCCCCCCTTTTTTCCACCTCCCCCCCTTCTTCCCCACCTCCCCCCCTTCTTCCCACCTCCCCCCCTTCTTCCCACCTCCCCCCCCTTCTTCCCACCCTCCCCCCCTTCTTCCCACCTCCCCCCCTTCTTCCCACCTCCCCCCCCCTTCTTCCCACCTCCCCCCCCCTTCTTCCCCACCTCCCCCCCCTTCTTCCCACCTCCCCCCCCCCCCTTCTTCCCACCTCCCCCCCCCTTCTTCCCACCTCCCCCCCCTTCTTCCCACCTCCCCCCCCTTCTTCCCACCTCCTCCCCCCTTCTTCCCACCTCCCCCCCCCTTCTTCCCACCTCCCCCCCCCTTCTTCCCACCTCCCCCCCCCCTTCTTCCCACCTCCCCCCCCCCCCTTCTTCCCACCTCCCCCCCCCCTTCTCTTCAAGTGAGGAAGAATCCCGCATTACCAAGTGAGGAAGAATCCCGCATTATCAAGTGAAGAAGAATCCGGCACCGGCCGCGGAACTCAGTGGAGAGCGCCTTTTTTCACCATGAGTTTAAAATACATAGAGGTGGAAAACTTCAAGTCTTTCGCTGGAAAAGTTATGATCGGACCCTTTAAAAGGTTCACTTCGATCGTGGGACCGAATGGCTCCGGTAAGTAGGTCCAATTTCGGAGGAAAAAGATCAAACTTGATTCGTGTCAGGATATCTGAGGTAATTAATTTATCGTCAAGAAAGGGAAAAGGATTTTTAAAATCAGACACGACGAGCCGACTGGTGTATAAATATTAGATAAATATTGTATAAATATTATATACAAGGTTAAACTTGGTTTTTCTTTCATCGATACAACTGTGGAAAATTTTAGTTTGTAGTTCAGTTATTTCTTATTTCTTTGTTTCGCCTAGTTCTGTAAAATGGCGGATTAATCGGAAGGTTTAAATTTGTACTGTATTTACATATTAGAGGCTTTTGAGTGTTCGATCCACTGAATTGAAAATGTATAGAACGCTCATACTCCGTGAAAAGTGAAGCCGCCGTGTCGCCATCTTGGTTAGCACGACTCGACCCGTCGACCAAAAAGAAAAAACGCAATCGCTTTTCGCTCTGAATTACGTGCAAACGCATGACGGAAATCACCATCGCCCAGCATCGAGTGCCAACCAAGATGGCGCCCCGGTAGCGACATCTCCACCTGACCTATGTTGAGTGAATGGCAATGGTCACATCACGTGATCGCTCTGAGCGAATCAGTCTAGCGGCGGGGATGGAACATTGGAACATCACGTGATCGCTCTGAGCGAATCAGCGAGCTGCTCGCACTGGCTGAGATTAGCGGGTACTTCGCTGAAATGCGCTGAGGTAAATATGAATAAAAAATATGGATCTCATCAAATATTGTTTCGGCCATGTTCGTCCCAGGCTCAATGGCCATGTCTATGCCAAATATCAAGCACGTGAGCCTCTCCGTTTCGGAGTCTATCGGTAACATTACACACACACGCACACACACACACACAAACTGTGTTTTATATATAGAGATTAAGTTCCTGTATTTTCATATTTGATTGTAATATGGATTATAAAGTTACTGTATTTACATATTTGATCATAATATGGATTGTAAAGTTATTGTATTTACATATTTGATTGTAATATGGATTATTAAGTTGCAGTATTTACATATTTGATTGTAATATGGATTATTAAGTTTCTGTATTTACATAGTTGATTGTAATATGGATTATTAAGTTGCTGTATTTACATAGTTGATTGTAATATGGATTATTAAGTTGCTGTATTTTTATATTTGATTGTAATATGGATTTTTTAGTTACTGTATTTTCATATTTGATTGTAATATGGATTATAAAGTTACTGTATTTACATATTGGATTGTAATATGGATTATAAAGTTGCTGTATTTACATATTGGATTGTAATATGGATTATTAAGTTACTGTATTTTCCTATTTGATTGTAATGTGGATTATAAAGTTACTGTATTTACACTCTTGGGTCTTACGTGCCCTGATGCCTCCTGGTGGTTCAGCAGAAACGACAATAACTTGTAGTTATCACATGATCATGCCGATTATTTAATAAAGACCTGTCTCTGTCTGCTCAGGTAAATCGAACCTCATGGATGCGATCAGTTTTGTGTTGGCGGATCGGATCAGACATTTACGGGTGAAGAACATTCAGGAACTGATCCATGGAGCGCCCATGGGGATACCGCTGGCCAAAAAGGCCCACGTCCGCCTTGTCTACGTGCAAGAGGATGGCACGGACATTCACTTTTGCCGTGCTGTCATCGGTCTGTCTTCAATATAAAATCTCATAATACCACAACCCACTTGTATTAATACCACAACCACTTGAACTAATACCACTATCACTTGTTTTAATACCACTATTACTTGTATTAATAGCACTATTACTTGTATTAATAGCACTATTACTTGTATTAATACCACAACCACTTGTATTAATACCACAACCACTTGTATTAATACCACTATCACTTGTATTAATACCACTATCACTTCTATTAATACCACGATTACTTGTATTAATTCCACTATCACTTGTATTAATACCACTATCACTTGTATTAATAGCACTATTACTTGTATTAATACAACTATCACTTGTATTAATACCACGACCACTTGTATTAATACCACAATCACTTGTATTAATACCACTACCACTTGTATTAATACCACTACCACTTGTATTAATACCACAATCACTTGTATTAATACCACTATCACTTGTATTAATACCACTATCACTTCTATTAATACCACGATTACTTGTATTAATTCCACTATCACTTGTATTAATACCACTATCACTTGTATTAATAGCACTATTACTTGTATTAATACAACTATCACTTGTATTAATACCACGACCACTTGTATTAATTCCACAATCACTTGTATTAATACCACTACCACTTGTATTAATACCACTATTACTTGTATTAATACCACTACCACTTGTATTAATACCACAAGCACTTGTATTAATACCACTATTACTTGTATTAGTAGCACTATTTTGTATACTGAATCGAGGCTTGTGAAAGAGCTGACAACCGCGAGGGAAAGACAGCACAGGGGGACCACGACGGAAAGACAGTACAGGGGGACCGCGAGGGAAAGACAGCACAGGGGGACCATGACGGAAAGACAGTACAGGGGGACCACGAGGGAAAGACAGCACAGGGGGACCGCGAGGGAAAGACAGTACAGGAGGACCGCGAGGGAAAGACAGCACAGGGGGACCACGAGGGAAAGACAGTACAGGGGGACCACGAGGGAAAGACAGCACAGGGGGACCGCGAGGGAAAGACAGTACAGGAGGACCGCGAGGGAAAGACAGCACAGGGGGACCACGAGGGAAAGACAGTACAGGGGGACCACGAGGGATAGACAGCACAGGGGGACCACGAGGGAAAGACAGCACAGGGGGACCGTGAGGGAAAGACAGTACAGGGGTCCACGAGGGAAAGACAGTACAGGGGGACCGTGAGGGAAAGACAGTACAGGGGGACCGTGAGGGAAAGACAGTACAGGGGGACCGTGAGGGAAAGACAGTACAGGGGGACCGCGAGGGAAAGACAGTACAGGGGGACCGCGAGGGAAAGACAGCACAGGGGGACCGCGAGGGAAAGACAGCACAGGGGGACCACGAGGGAAAGACAGTACAGGGGGACCACGAGGGAAAGACAGTACAGGGGGACCACGAGGGAAAGACAGTACAAGGGGACCGCGAGGGAAAGACAGTACAGGGGGACCGCGAGGGAAAGACAGTACAGGGGGACCGCGAGGGAAAGACAGTACAGGGGGACCGTGAGGGAAAGACAGCACAGGGGGACCACGAGGGAAAGACAGTACAGGGGGACCGCGAGGGAAAGACAGTACAGGGGGACCGCGAGGGAAAGACAGTACAGGGGGACCGCGAGGGAAAGACAGTACAGGGGGACCGCGAGGGAAAGACAGCACAGGGGGACCACGAGGGAAAGACAGCACAGGGGGACCGCGAGGGAAAGACAGCACAGGGGGACCACGAGGGAAAGACATTACAGGGGGACCGCGAGGGAAAGACAGTACAGGGGGACCGTGAGGGAAAGACAGCACAGGGGTACCATGAGGGAAAGACAGTACAGGGGGACCGCGAGGGAAAGGCAGTACAGGGGGACCGCAAGGGAAAGACAGCACAGGGGGACCACGTGGGAAAGACAGCACAGGATTGTATTAATACTTGATATTACTTGTATTAATACAACTATCACTTGTATTAATACCACAACCACTTGTATTAATACCACAATCACTTGTATTAATACCACTACCACTTGTATTAATACCACTATTACTTGTATTAATAGCACTATCACTTGTATTAATACCACTATCACTTGTATTAATACCACTATCACTTGTATTAATACCACTATCACTTGTATTAATACCACTATCACTTCTATTAATACCACTGTCACTTGTATTAATACCACTATTACTTGTATTAATACCACTATCACTTGTATTAATACCACTATCACTTGTATTAATACCACTATCACTTGTATTAATACCACTATCACTTGTATTAATACCACTATCACTTGTATTAATACCACTATTACTTGTTTAATACCACTATTACTTGTATTAATACCACTATCACTTGTATTAATACCACTATCACTTGTATTAATACCACTATCACTTGTATTAATACCACTATTACTTGTATTAATACCACTATCACTTGTATTAATACCACTATTACTTGTATTAATACCACTGTTACTTGTATTAATACCACTGTTACTTGTATTAATACCACTATCACTTGTATTAATACTGCTATCACTTGTATTAATACTACTATTACTTGTATTAATACCACTATCACTTGTATTAATACCACTATTACTTGTATTAATACCACTGTCACTTGTATTAATACTACTATTACTTGTATTAATACCACTATTACTTGTATTAATACCACTATTACTTGTATTAATACCACTATCACTTGTATTAATACTATTATCACTTGTATTAATACTACTATTACTTGTATTAATACCACTATCACTTGTATTAATACTACTATCACTTGTATTAATACCACTGTCACTTGTATTAATACCACTATTACTTGTATTAATACCACTATTACTTGTATTAATACCACTATTACTTGTATTAATACCACTATCACTTGTATTAATGCTATTATCACTTGTATTAATGCTACTATTACTTGTATTAATACCACTATCACTTGTATTAATACCACTATCACTTGTATTCATACTACTATCACTTGTATTAATACCACTATCACTTGTATTAATACCACTGTCACTTGTATTAATACCACTATTACTTGTATTAATACCACTTTTACTTGTATTAATACCACTATCACTTGTATTAATACTACTTTCACTTGTATTAATACCACTATCACTTGTATGAATACCACTATTACTTGTATTAATACCACTATTACTTGTATTAATACCACTATTACTTGTATGAATACCACTATCACTTGTATGTTTACCACTATTACTTGTATTAATACCACTATTACTTGTATTAATACCACTATTACTTGTATGAATACCACTATCACTTGTATGAATACCACTATTACTTGTATTAATACCACTATTACTTGTATGAATACCACTATTACTTGTATGAATACCACTATCACTTGTATGAATTCCACTATCACTTGTATGAATACCACTATCACTTGTATGAATTCCACTATCACTTGTATGAAATCCACTATCACTTGTATGAATTCCACTATCACTTGTATTAATACCACTATCACTTGTATGAATTCCACTATCACTTGTATTAATACCACTATCACTTGTATTAATACCACTATCACTTGTATTAATACCACTATCACTTGTATTAATACCACTATCACTTGTATTAATACCACTATTACTTGTATTAATACCACTATCACTTGTATTAATACCACTATCACTTGTATTAATACCACTATTACTTGTATTAATACCACTATCACTTGTATTAATACCACTCTCACTTGTATTAATACCACTATCACTTGTATTAATACCACTATCACTTGTATTAATACCACTATCACTTGTATTAATACCACTATCACTTGTATTAATACCACTATCACTTGTATTAATACCACTATCACTTGTATTAATACCACTATCACTTTTATTAATACTAAAGTTACTAAACCGACCTGTTTGGTGGGGTGGTGTTGGGAAGACATCAGTTCGGGGGGTTGTGGGCAGTAGTAGGTGTAGTTGTTTTCCAAAGTTCAGAGGTGTTGGCTTGCAAACGTTTTAGGATTATATTTGATTTTAATATAAAATACCCACCTACTTATTTAACAAATTACCCATTTCCTGTTACTCATCAGTGGTGCACACTTGCTCCAAATGGAACTCATGAGGTTTGACTTCTGAACCTCATTACTTCTGCCACCGAAGGTGGTTGGAGGTTGTTTTTACCCCTGTCTGGCTGTTTGTGAACAGGATATCTCAAAAGGTTGTGGACGGATTCGGACTTAACTCGCTGGACAGGTTGGGTGTATGATCAGGACGAATCGATTCAATTTTGGGGAATATCCGGATCCAGGTATCAGCAGGATAATAAAAAAATCCCTTTTTAAGGCCATTTTCGCTGCTAGAGCGGGTTTAGCCTTGTGGGCCCCATGACGATCATCATGGTTCCCTTTTTGAGGCAATTTTTTTTATTTTTTTTCCTATGGCCAGATGCCCTCCCTGACGCCAACCCTTTAGTCGGCCTCTTACGACGTGCAGGGATACATACGGTGCACCTATTCTAAACTGGGGCACACACCGGGATCATTCTTCCCTGCAAGCTGGTACTCCACTTGCCGACCTCGGAAGGATGACAGGCTGAGTCAACCCCCCTGGCGTTAATTCAGCGATCGACCGGGATTCGAACTCAGGATCCTGGGATCCCAAGCCGGCACCCTAACCGCTAAGCCAACACCAGGCTAGATATCAGCTCTATCTTGTGCTATTCTCGTTAAACCTGCTATCAGATACAGTACTGGCAGGGACTTTGCACCATGGATCACCCTGTCCATTTTTTCTTGTGCTGTACAAGGCTGCAGGGCAGCATCGGTGATCGAGGGTATGGCTCTTGCGCTGATGCAGTACCTCCTGTAGGTTAGGGCAGGAATTAATAATTTGTTTGTGGTGCAGGCGATGGTTTGCCTACCTTTGGCGAAGGACACCGTTGGATCTTTAATGTCTACCGACGAAGGATTGCAGGTGGGACGTCCAGTTTAATGTCCATCCATGGGACGGCACACACAGATGAAACGCCCTGCCCGTGAAACACCGGGATGACGATGGATAGTGCATTATGATATGTCATGACGCTCGATTTTTGTGCCAAAAGTGATTTTTTTGCAGTTTTGTCAACTTTGGGGGGTAAATTAACAGAAAAATTAGGGGTTGAATTTGTTCTTTAACTTTTGGGGTATTGGGGGCCTTTTAGGGGGGGGGGGGGGCAAAAATTGCAAAATCTATATCTCGGCTCCTAGACATGCTAGCTTCATGATCTTGGTGTCTAGGATAGGGTTTCTGGGGGCGCCGAGTTCAATTATGATGTGTACAAGATGATCTGAGGTCAAGGTCATAGGCTCAAGGTCACCACAGGGTCATAAATGACCCCAAAATGTAAAATCAGCCAAAATAACTGAACTATGTCATATAGTACCACTTCATGTGGGTTTTGTTGGGTGAGAAATTCAGTGGTGACATCTTTTTTTACATTCGAGGTCACGATCAGGTTATAAACTAGGTCATGGTCAATGTCATTTGGGTGGGTGAAAATGTGGAGAAAACAAAAAAATGTCACATCTCATGATATACCGTGCAACTACAAAACATTAGTTTTGACGCATAATGCTGAGCAAGTACATATTATAATGCACCACATTCTTCATCTCATGACTGATCTATTTACACTTTGTTGACTTACACTACGTCCAGTGTAATATAAGGTCTAATCACACCAATATATAGGCCCTACTACACCAGTTTTACACCGCGTATGCATTAACTAAACAAATATCATCAATGTACCCATAATCAGCTATCAATTACAAAAATGGTACTTACAATTCCGATCCTTATACTTCTTCGTCCTCAATATCGAATTTCTCATGCCTGACGTTTTGACATTCTTGGTCATGGCACTTCCAAAGCGGCATGCAGGGGAGGTTGTTCTTCGCACAAGAACAGTTGCGTGCGCAGACAGATGATTTACAGCCACATTTGATCAGTTCGAGAACCGCTTGTGGAGCAGGTAGTTCAGGACACCGTAGAGGGAAGATTGCACCATCTTTGATGACCCAACCGCAGTCTTCCAAACTCGGAAGTTGGGGATGTGTAGTGACATAGGCTCTGTTCACCATGCATACAAAGTTTGTCCGTTGAATATGAGGCAGCAATGTAGCTCGGGTGGGGGGCAGCATCTCAGACTCCATGTTTTTCGACCTGAAGAGCTCCCAGCGAAGTTGGGGGAGTGTTTGTGGGCCATTGGCAGAGTAGACGCGGTACACAAAGTGTTCGAGAGGCTGCATCTCCTCGGGGAGTTTTCCGTCTATTAGTTCCGTCGATGCGAGAGGGCCATCTCCCAATCTCTGGAAGGCATCAATGATGGGATCATTGGGACCCAATTTGAAGTACATACTCTGTGATCCACCTCTTCTTTGTCACACCCACGAACTTACCACCCCAGTCAGCGCCAGTGAAGTTGTGTATCCCAATGAGACCTTGACATTTCTTACGGCTGATGTTCCTCACTCTCTCCACCACATCGATCTTTCTGAACTTGTTGCCATTTCCTGTGTGAAATTCCAATGTGGTCAAAGTTCCCAAACGTCCATGCGCTGTGAGGTCAATGAGGAGGACCAACACATCAGTGTCCGGAGATGCAACAACAATATGTCTGAATTCACAATCCTTGATGCAGTGAAGAACATGAAGGGGGATCTGTGAGTCAGCCTCCTCGTGCCCATGGTAAAGAAGTCCTCTTCAAGCCTGTGGGGTGCATTGATTTTGATATTGGTGTCATATGAGACGATAAGTCGCAGATCCTGTCCCTCAAACTCCCGTAGAAGTCCCTGGGCAAGAATCCTTGCAAGCTGACCTTTGGTCTTGGAGGAGGACAAGAGCTCCCGCAGAGGAACAGTCGTGATGCTCATGAATTGCCAGGGGAAGGCCAATTGAGAGCGGGGTTTCCACTGTTTTTTTGAACCCATGAGAAGTCTTCAACTTGACTTGTCTGACTTCTTGAGCTCTGCACTATCAGCTGGCACACAACAGACACATTCTTCTTCACTTCTGCTTCACGCTGTCGTGAGATTATTCTAGCTTCAGAGCCATACATGATATGCATTATTAAAAACTCTAGCATAGGGGGATTTCAAAGTTATTGAAGTCGCCTGTGAATTTCCAGTCTCTTGCGTGGAGAACCTCCTTCCTCAGGGCACGAGATAGAACAATGAGAACCCATGCATCTGTGTCTGCAGTTGCAAACTCAACGGCTTGCCCCACTGACTTCTTCCTCATAACTCTGTGGCTGTGAGTAGGATTGGGAGGCTCAACAAATTCAACCTCTGGCACATGCTGTTCAATCAATTCCTTCAGGTGCTTCTTGTGATTGTCGCTTCTCTCCTCATGAATTTTCTTCTCCTTCAACAGGTTGATGTAAAAGTTGTTTAACTGATTCATGCTAAGGACACAGTCATCTATACTTAGGGAGTCTCTCACATACACAACAAACTCAGCATCACACACATTTCTCACATGTCTATATGCATTGCTATCTCCCCGTTCCTTGCCATGTCTGTCTGCAGCCCTGATACAGTCTCGATGGTAGTACTTTTCTAATGCTGATGCATCTCCAGAGTCCGACAGTTCAGCTAGACTCGATCTGACTAAGTCATCCTCGGTAGCCTCTTTGATTGCAAGAAGTCGTTGACCAATAGAATCCGATACTATTCTATGCAGCCCTTGTGATGATTTTGGACAAAATGAACATGTGGAGAACATACATTTCTTTTCCTTCGGAAGCACCTTACAACCTTTCTGTCTTCGAGGCCTAATTGCTGCGTCAGATTTCTCTGTCTTGGGTGGCCGTCCACGTTTTGGAGCCATTGGCACTACATCAGAGGTAGAGGATGCATGAGAATACGTTGGTCTTTGGGAACGAGCGCGTTTTCTACACATCTCCAAGTTGGCCTTATTTGCAAGAGGTTTGCGACACTTGCTGTGATAAGAGACATTACGTAAATCTGACTCCGACAAGCTACTTAAATGATCTGCCAGCGATTTGAGGTTCACATCACCGAGACTAGCCCGCTCTACAACCCTTTCTTTTAGATCTCGCACGAGTGATATATCATGTTTATTAACAAGTTTGTTATTCACAGAGTCTCCCTCTTTGCAAATGATGCAAATCCTTATTTCTTCAGATTTTCGTTCCGACATTGCAGAAGGCAGGTTGAAATGCTCAGAGAGAGCTTCACTTCATGGACAGGTTTGCAGCAATACAGCGACACACCTGGAAATAAAGAAGAAAAAGATAAGCAAAATATGGCTACATCAACGTTTTGGCATTTAGCCAGGATATAGTGCATTATGATATGTAAGAAAAAGGCCTGTTGGATGATTTTTTTCCCCAAACTGATTTTTGCGGTTTTAGCAGACTTATGGGGTGAACAAACCGAAAAAGTAGGGGTTGACCGCGAATGTCGAAAAGGATGTCACGACTGAATTCCTCACCCAATAAAACCTATATAAAGTGGTACTATACGATAGAATTCAGTTATTTTGGCTAATTTTACCTTTTGGAGCCATTTATGACCCTGTGGTGACCTTGAGCCTATGACCTTGACCTCAGATCACCTCATAAACAACATAATTGAACTCGGCGCACCCAGAAACCCTATCCGAGACACCAAGATCATGAAGCTAGCATGTCTGGGAGCCGAGATATAGATTGTGCAATTTCTGGGGGTCACCCCCCCTAAAAGCCCCCCCAAAATACCCGAAAAGTTCGTGAAAAAATTCAACCCCTAATTTTCCTTTTAATTTACCCCCTAAAGTTGACAAAACTGCAAAAAAATCACTTTTGGCACAAAAATCGAGCGCCAGCCCTTTTTCTTACATATCATAATGCACTAGGATGCACTACCACAAAATAGAAGAAAATCCTTGAGAGACTTCAGCCTGGTGTTGGCTTAGCGGTTAGGGTGCCGGCTTGGGATCCTTGGATCCTGGGTTTGAATCCCGGTCGATCGCTGAATTAACGCTAGGGGGGTTGACTCAGCCTGTCATCCTTCTGAGCTCGGCAAATGGAGTGCCGGTTCACAGCGATCGACTGACACTGTGCGTCGCAAGAGGCGACTAACAGGGTTGGCGGCAGGAAGGGCATCCGGCCATAAATCATCGCTTCAAAAAGGGGACCGCGGTGCCCTAAAAAGGCCAACCCCTGCTCTGCGGGGAAAAATGGCCTCTGAAGGTGGTTCCTTGAGAGACTTGAACCCGTGTGCTGCCTTCTGCTCTTTGGAGATGTACAGTACGTCCTGTTGCCTATTTTCTTATAGAAAAGCCCCGCTTCGTCAGCATTGAACACCTGTTCAGGGTCATGCCCTTTACCTGTTACGTTCACGTGATACTCGTGGCCGACCGATGCTACATTTATCCCGACGCGCTACTTGTCGAAAATCTCGATTTTTCTTTGTTGGTGTCACAACCGTACGGGATTTCTTCACTCCACCAACAGTTGGAGATGTTTGACATTTCAGGACCGTTTCTGCAGACTGAAAAACGCTATGGTATAAGATGGTGGGCGACGTCACTTCTGCTCATGATGTCGTCACAGCGCCACATTTAATCCTGCGTGTAATGCGTCACATTTATTCCTATGCTTATAAACAAATCCGTGTAATGAAAACCCGTGTTGGACGGGGGCTGACTTTAACTGGCTGTGTTCCTTTACGCAATTTCGTTGAAAATGACCGTCATATTTTTCACAACATTCACCCTTTTAGCTGATATCCTGATCAAATTCAAAATGCCCCATAAGATCCATACTTCCGGCCATCTTATGACCTATAACTTGTGGCCTATAACCACTCCAATGGCCCCACAAAGCTTCCTGAGTTGTGATTATAATCGTATTGTAATTTTGTACACCGCTCCTTTCCTGGCGATGACGAAGGGGGCCCGGCGATGACGAAGGGGGCCCGGCGATGACGAAGGGGGCCCGGCGATGACGAAGGGGGCCCGGCGATGACGAAGGGGGCCCGGCGATGACGAAGGGGGCCCGGCGATGACGAAGGGGGCCCGGCGATGACTAAGGGGGCCCGGCGATGACTAAGGGGGCCCGGCGATGACTAAGGGGGCCCGGCGATGACTAAGGGGGCCCTGCGATGACGTGCGCTGAAAGGGAGTACTCAGTTTTTACTCTGTTGTACACCGCACCTTTCCTATGCCATCTCCAGGCGCTGCATGAAGTAATTTCCGGGCACCGCAGGGGGCACGGCAATGACGCACGCTGAAAGGGAGTACTCAGTTTTCACTCTGGTTATTTGTTACTTGCCGGAAAAGATTCCGGCAAGTATGTTGATTGGTTGTTTTGTCTGTCTGTCTGTGCGCAGCACTACGTCTACACCGTTGCATGTAGAATCGCCAAACTTTACACATATTTGTGTTGCCCTGGAATAGACTGTGCCCAATTTTTAACTCTCTCGGCCCAAGGCCTCCATTATGATGTCATAATTTGATAATTCGACAAGTACAAAACTTCATCCAATCAAGATGCAAGTTCTTGAGCGACATGACGGCATAAACTGGTGGAGAAAAAAAAAATGATGACGTCATCGGTCACATGGTTCGGCCGCCATCTTGGAAAAACCGAAAAACTTTGCATCTCGATATCTCAAAGTTCTGAATAGAAAAAATTGAAACATGGCTCATTGTAAAGAACTCTCCATGGGGAATAAAATATGTTAATGATGATGTCATTGGTGCCTCCATTATGACGTCATAATTCGACAAGTACAAAACTTAATCCGATCAAGATGCAATTTCTTGAGCATAATCGAGGAATAAATTAGTTTAGAAAACAAATAATGATGACGTCATCAGTTACGTGGTTCAGCCGCCATATTTGTCCAAAATGGCCAATAGAAAAGTACATTTCGGCAAGTCCTCGGTCTCTGACAGATTTTTCATTTGTTTGTTTGTTGTACTCAGCTCCTTTCCTATGCCATCTCCAGGCATTGCAAAACGTCATTGCCGGGCACCGAAGGGGGCTCGGCAGTGACGCACGCTGAAAGGGAGTACTCAGTTTTCACTCTGGTTGTTTTCTTTCTTTCTTTCTTGTTTGTTGTACACCGCACCTTTCCTATGCCATCCCCAGGTGCTGCATAACGTCATTGCCGGGCACCGAAGGGGGCTCGGCAGTGACGCACGCTGAAAGGGAGTACTCAGTTTTCACTCTGGTTGTTTGTTTGTTTGTTTGTTTTCTTGGTTGTTTGTTTGTTTGTTCGGACGATATCTCAGCCATCCTTTGAGCTAGGAAGCTGAAATTTCGGCTCAATAGTGAGCAAGTCCTTTGTCAAAAACAGTATTTTTTGTTTTTGATTAATCAATTAATTGAGGAGTTATTTAATTATTAGCGATTAATTAAGTACTTATTTAATTCATCAAATGTCCTTTCTCTTCTGACCATTATCTCAGGCACCTTTTGAGTTAGGAAGCTGATATTTGGACATGCCAATGACCAGGTGATTTGGCGACAAATGCTATTTTTGATTTATTAATTAATCAATTAATCAATTAATCGATGAATTATTTAATTATTTGATTAATGACTTAAAAAATTTTTTTTTAAGTTACAGATTCTGATGAAATGGTGGTGGCTTCTGTGTTCTATGACCGAATTGATTAATAATTCAATTTTTTATTGATTATTATTTAGTTATTTTCATTATTAATCATTTCTTTATTTTCTTTCTCATTTGGCCAATATCTCAGGCACCTTTTGAGCTATGAAGCTAATATTTGGACAAGACAGTGACCAAGTGATGTGGCTATCAAGGATATTTTTGATTTATTGATTAATCATTTAATCGATTAATTATTTATTGATTAATCAATTAATTATAAAAAATTTTATTAATGACTTATTTAATTACATTTCTAAAAGATACATCTTCGGATGAAGCACTTGTGGTTTCGTGATGCTATTAGCCAATTGATTAAGAAAATATTTTGTGATAATCTTTTATTGATTTCTATAAAACTATAAGAGTCTATAAAACAGACTTTTAGTTTATCAACTAAAAAGGGTTGGTGGCAGGAAGGGCATCCGGCCATAAATCATCGCTTCAAAAAGGGGACCGCGGTGCCCGAAAAAGGCCAACCCCTGCTCTGCGGGGAAAAATGGCCTCTGAAGGTGGTTCCTTGAGAGACTTGAACCCGTGTGCTGCCTTCTGCTCTTTGGAGATGTACAGTACGTCCTGTTGCCTATTTTCTTATAGAAAAGCCCCGCTTCGTCAGCATTGAACACCTGTTCAGGGTCATGCCCTTTACCTGTTACGTTCACGTGATACTCGTGGCCGACCGATGCTACATTTATCCCGACGCGCTACTTGTCGAAAATCTCGATTTTTCTTTGTTGGTGTCACAACCGTACGGGATTTCTTCACTCCACCAACAGTTGGAGATGTTTGACATTTCAGGACCGTTTCTGCAGACTGAAAAACGCTATGGTATAAGATGGTGGGCGACGTCACTTCTGCTCATGATGTCGTCACAGCGCCACATTTAATCCTGCGTGTAATGCGTCACATTTATTCCTATGCTTATAAACAAATCCGTGTAATGAAAACCCGCGTTGGACGGGGGCTGACTTTAACTGGCTGTGTTCCTTTACGCAATTTCGTTGAAAATGACCGTCATATTTTTCACAACATTCACCCTTTTAGCTGATATCCTGATCAAATTCAAAATGCCCCATAAGATCCATACTTCCGGCCATCTTATGACCTATAACTTGTGGCCTATAACCACTCCAATGGCCCCACAAAGCTTCCTGAGTTGTGATTATAATCGTATTGTAATTTTGTACACCGCTCCTTTCCTGGCGATGACGAAGGGGGCCCGGCGATGACTAAGGGGGCCCGGCGATGACTAAGGGGGCCCGGCGATGACTAAGGGGGCCCGGCGATGACTAAGGGGGCCCTGCGATGACGTGCGCTGAAAGGGAGTACTCAGTTTTTACTCTGTTGTACACCGCACCTTTCCTATGCCATCTCCAGGCGCTGCATGACATAATTTCCGGGCACCGCAGGGGGCACGGCAATGACGCACGCTGAAAGGGAGTACTCAGTTTTCACTCTGGTTATTTGTTACTTGCCGGAAAAGATTCCGGCAAGTATGTTGATTGGTTGTTTTGTCTGTCTGTCTGTCTGTCTGTCTGTCTGCGCAGCACTACGTCTACACCGTTGCACGTAGAATCGCCAAACTTTACACATATTTGTGTTGCCCTGGAATAGACTGTGCCCAATTTTTAACTCTCTCGGCCCAAGGCCTCCATTACGATGTCATAATTTGATAATTCGACAAGTACAAAACTTCATCCAATCAAGATGCAAGTTCTTGAGCGACATGACGGCATAAACTGGTGGAGAAAAAAAAAATGATGACGTCATCGGTCACATTGTTCGGCCGCCATCTTGGAAAAACCGAAAAACTTTGCATCTCGATATCTCAAAGTTCTGAATAGAAAAAATTGAAACATGGCTCATTGTAAAGAACTCTCCATGGGGAATAAAATATGTTAATGATGATGTCATTCATTGCCACCATTGCCACCATTGCCACCATTGCCACCATTGAGGACCAGTTCACTGGTAATTCCCTGTTTGTCGTTAAAGGCGGCAAAAAGGGTTGGCGTCAGGAAGGGCATCCGGCCGTAAAACATTGCTTCAAAAAGGGGACCGAAAAACAACAACAACCACGGTTCCCAAAAAAGGCCAACCCCCGCTTGCGGGGAAAAATGGCCTCTAAAGGTGGTTATTTTTTTTATATTTTAATGATGATGTCATTGGTGCCTCCATTATGACGTCATAATTCGACAAGTACAAAACTTCATCCGATCAAGATGCAATTTCTTGAGCATAATGTAGGAATAAATTAGTTTAGAAAACAAATAATGATGACGTCATCAGTTACGTGGTTCAGCCGCCATATTTGTCCAAAATGGCCAATAGAAAAGTACATTTCGGCAAGTCCTTGGTCTCTGACAGATTTTTCATTTGTTTGTTTGTTGTACTCAGCTCCTTTCCTATGCCATGTCCAGGCATTGCAAAACGTCATTGCCGGGCACCGAAGGGGGCTCGGCAGTGACGCACGCTGAAAGGGAGTACTCAGTTTTCACTCTGGTTGTTTTCTTTCTTTCTTTCTTTCTTGTTTGTTGTACACCGCACCTTTCCTATGCCATCCCCAGGCGCTGCATAACGTCATTGCCGGGCACCGAAGGGGGCTCGGCAGTGACGCACGCTGAAAGGGAGTACTCAGTTTTCACTCTGGTTGTTTGTTTGTTTGTTTTCTTGGTTGTTTGTTTGTTTGTTCGGGCGATATCTCAGCCATCCTTTGAGCTAGGAAGCTGAAATTTCGGCTCAATAGTGAGCAAGTCCTTTGTCAAAAACAGTATTTTTTGTTTTTGATTAATCAATTAATTGAGGAGTTATTTAATTATTAGCGATTAATTAAGTACTTATTTAATTCATCAAATGTCCTTTCTCTTCTGACCATTATCTCAGGCACCTTTTGAGTTAGGAAGCTGATATTTGGACATGCCAATGACCAGGTGATTTGGCTACAAATGCTATTTTTGATTTATTAATTAATCAATGAATCAATTAATCGATGAATTATTTAATTATTCGATTAATGACTAAAAAATTTTTTTTTTAAGTTACAGATTCTGATGAAATGGTGGTGGCTTATGTGTTCTATGACCGAATTGATTAATAATTCAATTTTTTATTGATTATTATTTAGTTATTTTCATTATTAATCATTTCTTTATTTTCTTTCTCATTTGGCCAATATCTCAGGCACCTTTTGAGCTATGAAGCTAATATTTGGACAAGACAGTGACCAAGTGATGTGGCTATCAAGGATATTTTTGATTTATTGATTAATCATTTAATCGATTAATTATTTATTGATTAATCAATTAATTATAAAAATTTTTATTAATGACTTATTTAATTACATTTCTAAAAGATACATCTTCGGATGAAGCACTGGTGGTTTCGTGATGCTATTAGCCAATTGATTAAGAAAATATTTTGTGATAATCTTTTATTGATTTTAATTATGCAATTAATCAATCAATTATTGGACACCTCTCCCTCCCAATGCAATCTCTATGAGCTGCACCGCCCGGCAATGCCGCGCTGTAGGATATTTAATTATTTGGCATGGGGGCGGTGTGCTTTGAATGTATCTGTACTTGTTTGTTTTCGTTTGTTTTATTGTTTGTTTGTTTTTCCGGGCGATATCTCAGCCATCCTTTGAGCTCGGAAGCTGAAATTTTGGCACAAGAGTGAGCAAGTCCTTTGTCAAAAACAGTATTTTTTGTTATTTGATTAATCAATTAATTGATGAGTTATTTAATTATTAGCGATTAATTAAGTACTTATTTAATTAATAAAATTTCCTTTCTCTTCTGACCATTAACTCAGGCACCTTTTGAGTTAGGAAGCTGATATTTGGACATGCCAATGACCAGGTGATTTGGCTGCAAAGGCTATTTTTGATTTATTAATTTATCAAATAATCAATTAATCGATTAATTATTTAATTATTCAATTAATTAGTAATTCTTTTTTTCAGTTACAGATTCTGATGAAATGGTGGTGGTTTATGTGTTCTATGAGCTAATTGATTAATAATTTAAATTTTTTATGATTATTATTTATTTATTTTCATTATTAATCATTTATTTATTTTCTTTCTCATCTGGGCAATATCTCAGGCACCTTTTGAGCTAGGAAGCTAATATTTGGACATGACGGTGACCAAGTGATGTGGCTATAAAAGATATTTTTGATTTAATGATTCATCAATTTATCGATTATTTATTCATTAGCCAATTAATCAAATTTTTTTTCCCGATTAATGATTTATTTAATTAATTTTCAAAAAGTTACAGCTTTGGATGAAACACTGGTGGTTGAGGTATTAGCCAATTGATTAAGAAGTTATTTTACGATTACTATTTATTGATTTTAATTAAGCAATGAAATAATCAATTATTGTACACCTCTCCCTCCCAATACAGTCTCCATGTGCTCCCAATAAACCGAAGGCGCCCCAGCACTGCCACGCGCTGGAGGATGTTATTTAGTTATTTGGCATGGGGCCGGTGTACTTTGAATTTATCTCTACTTGTTTGTGTTTTGTGTCTATTGACACTTTCCAACGATACAGAATCATGAACTTGCATGAAATGTTTGCGTTATAACTTTTCTATCCACGTATTATGTAGGCTCGTCTTCTGAATACAGTGTTGATGGCGTGATAATGACGTCCCATGACTACATTACTCATCTGGCAAAGATTGGGGTCCTCACAAAGACCAGAAACTTTTTGGTTTATCAGGTAATGCATTAGAGCATAGTCTGTTATAAATGAATCATTGTGCTTGCTCCTTTAACCTGAATTGATCCAGAATAGCCATGCGTTGAGGAGCCGGAGCAGGATTCTTGTCTCGAAAGTGACTTTCACTGTTTCTTGGCGGGCAGGGAGCTGTGGAATCCATCGCGATGAAGAGTCCCGGAGAACTCACGCAGCTGTTCGAGGAGATCAGCAGATCCGGTGATGTAGCTGAGGACTACAAACTGCGTAAGCGCGAGATGATGCAGGCGGATACGGACACGCGACTTTACTATTACCGCAAGAATAACGCGAATGTGGAGAAGAAAAAAGCCAAACAGGAGCAGAGCGAGGTAGAGCACAAACTCGGGCAAAGATGTATGCAGCAATTCCACAACTCCGCAACAGCGCACAACAGCTATTCCACAAATTCCACAACTATTCCACAATTACCCAACTCCGCAACAGCGCACAACAGCTATTCCACAAATTCCACAACTATTCCACAACTTCCACAACTCATTTGAAGAGTTACACCTTTTCCTGCTATTCCACAAATCTGCTGTCGGTAGCGGTACTCAGTATGCGCGTGTCGTGACCTCTTGTCCTGCAGGCCAGACACTATTGTGCCCTATGTGATGATCTTCGTGTGGCAAAGGAGGAGTTGCACCTTTTCCTGCTATTCCACAACGAGCGTTTCATACTCGACCTGAATGGCAAACTCAAACTGGCCTCGGAAAACCACAGGGAGGTGCAGAATCGAGTCGAGAGCCTTGACGGTGACCTGCGAACGCACAAGAAAGAGTTGGGGAAGTTGAACCGCGAGCATCACCTGCTGGAAAAAAGAGTCAAGTGGGGACTTTATATAAATAATCGGTCTTCTGCATCCTTTACTCAAGACCACCAATGAAATACTAGGACTTCACAATCGTATCTAACATAGCTGTAGAGTTAAATGTTCAGCATTAAATTTTACGCTAATTCTCTTTTGCTGACGAACCCCAAAGGTAGATAGAAACAGGTGTCCATGACTGATGCTTGAAATGCGACCTTACACACACTTAACATTTTATTTTATTTATCCCGATTGTCTTAAGGCTCATGGAGGATCTTACGTGTAGGCCAAGAACATTAGGAAATGTATACTGTACTTCTGCATGAATTATAAGGACATCGGTGGACAACGGACAAATCAAGGAAGTAGAGGGTGGCCAGGAAATAATGGACACATTTAAAATTGAAGTGAAATCTGAAGCGATGCTAATTTATTATTATTATTATTACTAGTGAGGTACCAGTGCTATGCACGGGTGGGAGGTCAGAAGCAAACAGACAATGCAGATACAGCGAATGCTAAAGCATGAAACCAATAAATTCCACATTCCTGTAGCACCTTCAGTCGCACGTCAGACGTGGACATCAGGTTCGTGAAGGACTTCCATGAAAAACGTACCCGTTGGCAAACAAACGGGTACGTTTGTTCCATTCCCAGTCAATGGCGAATCTGCATATGGCGATCTGCGAATTCACGTTTGGAAAGTAGAAACCGTCACGGCATTTCGTCATGCACTTGAACTCGATATCTCTTTTTTCATTCCAAACAGCATAACTCCAATCACAAATGAAATAACATTAATATAAAAAATAAACTTTTAACAACCTACGTGACATAAACAAATATTTAAATCCTGATGTGAAGTTCCGTACAGGTGGGTGAATACAATTACGAATTCAAAATAGTAATTGTATTCACTCAATTCCAATCATCAATTGATACTTTAACAAAGCGATTAACATGATTAACGTATAACGATTTAACATAACGATTGAATGACGGTTGTATTTGGATATTATCAAACCCGTGCAATGCCGTCATCTGTCCACTTCCGCATTCGCGGCATGTTCGTAATTCTTATCAAAATCTAAACAATATTTGTAGAATTTCAATAAAAGCCACATCACTGTTCATATCGGTAAATATTATTCCATCGTGTTTGGAAAAACTGGAAAATTGGAAAACTTGGAAAAACAATATAGTCTATTTTTACTAAGCCTGGTGTTGGCTTAGCGGCTTGGGATCCGAAGGATCCTGGGTTCGAATCCTGGACGATCGCTGAATTAACGCCAGGGGGGTTGACTCAGCCTGTCATCATTCTGAGGTCGGAAAATTGAGTACCAGCTTGCTGGGATGAATGATCACGGTGAGTACCCCGATTTAGAATAGGTACACCGTATCCCTGCGCATCGTAAGAGGCGACCAAGGGTTGGCATCCTGAAGGGCATCCGACCATAAAACATTGCCTCAAACAGGGAACCATGATTGTCATGGGGCCCGCAAGGCTAACCCCCGCTCTAGCGGGGAAAATGACCTTAAAACGATCATTCATTCATTCATTCATTTACTACCAGGGGTCCCAGGAATACCCACCCAAAATATCGTTGCGATCGGTTGAGCCGTTTTTGCGGTACCTTCGATCGGATAGGCGGACATTTGGTGAATTGTAGTAAGATTATGCTTTTTTCCTGACAAAGTCGCGGGGGCCTTATGTTTTCGGTTTGTCTGTCAGTCCGTCCGTGATAGGTTTTCGTTACCGCAATATCTTGAGAACAGCTGAAGGGATTTAAATAAAAGTTAGATCAAGTATGATGTAAAAATGAACTTATTACATTTTGGGTTCAAGAGGTCAGAGGTCATGTTAGGTAAAAATCCTGTTACCGCGATAACATGTGAACCAGGGATGAGATTCTGACCAAAGTTGGTACAAGTATGTATAATGATGGAAAGGTAAATGGATTTGATTACGGGGTCAATAGGTCAAAGGTCAGATGTCCAATCAGGTAAAAATTGTGTTACTGCGTGCCTACCTTGTGAACCAGCGATGGGATTTTGACCAAAGTTGGTACAAGTATGTATAATGATGGAAAGGTAAATGGATTTGATTACGGGGTCAAAGGCCAAAGGTCAGCAGTCATGTCATATACAATTGTGATAACTTGTGAACAGCTGAAGTGATCTATTTAATACTTGGTACAGGTATGTATAATGATGTAAGCATGAACTGATTACATTTTGGGGTGAAGAGGTCAAAGATCAGAGGTCATGTCAGGTAAAAATATGATAGCTTGAGAACAGCTGAATGTATTATAATGATGTAATAATGTGGGCGGAGGCATATCGGTCGACGTCGTGACGTCGAAGAGTGTTGTTCTTGTTGAGACTTAGTTTGCTGATGTAATCTCCTGAGAGTGTCGTTCTGTATGATGTGTTACTATTCTCATTTCCTGTTAAAAAGCTCCTTTTACATTAAATATAATTATGTTGGGTATTTCCTGGCCACCCTTTATAAGAGATTTGAACTTGGGATCCCAGCATCATGAGCCTGATGTTACTCAGATGGGAAAGCTAAACAGGCCTAACCTTCCTGGATTGCCTTTGATAATAAGAGTAGTGATGCTTTCCCTCGTGTTTTTCACTCCCGGCAACAGGGCGAAAGATGCAGAGATCTTCAAGTTGAGATCAGAGTATATCCACGCACGCGAGAGCAGCACCCACCAGGAGAGCAGGCTCAAGGCAGCACAAATGTCGATGCGGAACGCCACGCAAGAAGTCTCTCGGCACCGTGATGCCAGTAAGGACCTTGAGGAGCAACTGGCTTCGGTTGAACAATCTTTCAACGACTTTGAGGAACTTCTGAAGAAGGAGAGCATGGAGGCCAGTGGTCTTGGCTTGAATGAAGAACAGGTGGGTGTCAATGTGGAGCAGAATAGATGAAGTCGTCTCATCCTGCTTTTTCAGTCCCGATCGAAACTATTTATTCTGTTGCCCAGATTTCTGAACTTTGATGTCCTTGTATTGCCAGATGCAGCAATACTACCTGCTGAAGGATGAAGCAACGAGCAGGAAAGGAGCAGTGGGCCAGGAGCTGGAAAAGCTACAACGAGAGCAAGCGACCATGAAGGACACACTGGCTATAGAGGGGAGAAAGAGAAATGAAATGCAGGTTCGAGTTTTCTTCCACATAGGAACACGGTTCAGGTCATTCCATCTCCCCAAAGACTAAACCATTATTATTATTATTATTTTTTGTATACAGGATCGAGGCTCGTGAAAGAGCTAACATTTATCACACAAAAAAAATCAAACGGACACACAAAGTATATAATAAGGGGAGCGGTAGACAAGATGGGGAGAGAAGGGGAAGCACACAAACACAACATTTGAGAGCAGGGACATCGGGAGATCTGTGGGAGGGAGAGGGCTTGGGGGGAGGAGGTGTGGGAAGGTGGGGGCGGGGGTTTGGGAGAAGTATAAAACACAAGGACACTGCAAGGACTTCCAGGAAAGAAGTTGGTATTTCAAAAAAGTGGATCTGGGGTGAAATTAGCGGGGGTAGAAAAGATCAAGGTTTTGGATGGGGGAAGATAAGAGATGGTGGTGAACAGCCGTTTTAAAGACCTGGAGGGAGGAGTGGGATTGAAGAGAGTGAGGGAGTTTGTTCCAGAGGTGGGAGAAAAGAGGAATGAAGGAGTGAAGGTGAGCAGAGAGTCTTGATTTTGGCAGTTTAACCATAAGAGGGTTGCTGGCGGATCTTGTGCGACCTGTAGGAATATGTGGGGGACAGAGCCCAGAGAGAGCTGGGGGAGCAAGGCCGGAGAGGAGTCGGTAGAAGACAGAAAGACCACCAACCTGCCTGCGGTGAGTGAGTGAAAGGCCCTCGGAGTTAGCTTCATCGCGGGAGATTCCAATGATTCTGAAAGCTTTGGTTTCAACAGCGTGAAGCCGAGCTAGGTGTGAGGCAGAATCACTGGCCCAGAGGGGGGAACAGTATTCCATTGAGCTGCGGATGAAAGCCTTGTATGTGGTGAGGAGCTCAGGTGTGCCAAGGAAGGACTTCGCACGACGGACGCTGCCCAGTCGGCTACTGGATTTGGAGGCCAGATTTGAAGGCCAGATTTGAAATGTGGTTTTCCCAGGAAAGGGCATGGCAGATAGTGAGACCCAAAAGCTTGAGCGACAGAACTTCTTGGAGAGGATTGTTGAGAAAGTAGATGGGAGGGTTGTCCAGTCAGTCTTTTCGGAGAGACATAGTAAGAGTGTGAGATTTGTCAGGATTGAAAGACATGTTCCACTTGTTTGACCAGTCTGTTATTTTGTCCTGGTCTGCAGAGAGTGAGGAGGCTGCAGACTGCCGAGCTGAGGGATGAGGAATGGAGCGGCAGAGAGGGGAGTCATCAGCAAAGAGATAGAGAGGATTTTCCATAGAGTCAGAGATCATTGATGAAGACCAGAAAAAGCACAGGGCCCAGAACACTGCCCTGGGGAACTCCAGCCTGGACAGGAAGGCGAGATGAGAGAAACCCATTCAGGGCCACACGTTGCCTACAACTAGAGAGGAAGTCCGCAAGCCATGCGTGGAGGTTTCCATGGATACCATAGGAGTAGAGTTTAGTGAGCAGAGCGGGGTGCCAGACCGTATCGAAGGCATGTGATGTGTCAAGGGAGACAGCTCTGTTTTCCTGTTTGACTTTGAGGACCTCCATCCATTGTTGAGACAGCAGAAGCAGCATGTCCAGAGTAGAGTGACCTGGTCTGAAACCAAATTGATGATCAGAGATCAAACCATTGGACAAGAGGAAAGAGGAAAATGTACCTTGTCGTTGCTTAAATGTACCTTGTCGTTGCTTAAATGTACCTTGTCGTTGTTTCTCTTCCATCCTTACATTCCGCTGTGCAATCCGCATTGTGGTGCTACGCACTGTAAATGATTGGTCGTTTATGGCAAATCTTGTCAACCTGCAGGATTTGATCAAGCACAAGAAGCACGAGATTGAGGAACACCAGACAAGGGTCGACCAATTGCAGCACTATCTGGACATGAACAGGTAAGATTTATCATGGATTCATGGATGAAATCAATGGAGCATCATTGACGTTTGCTAAACGCCGTGCGAAGCAAGGAGAAGCCGACATTTTAGTCGACAACTGAAACGTAAGCTTCTCCTCTTCATAAGGTGGTAACAGCGTAACAGCATCCTGTGGATTTAGTCAGTTGTTCTACCTGCCGCCAAAGCAGAGTAACACTCACCTTCATGAGCTCCAGTCGTTCATTCTTCTTTTCTAGGGGTTATTACACACCAGCAGATGATGCATCCTCTGGGTGCGTTGAGTTTGCACGATATTTTCTGAAAAGCACCTGTAGAAAATGTGCATCTAAAAGGGTCTAAGGGGGGTAAAGGTCTTAAGAAGTCAAAAGGGTAATTTCCAATAGTAGTAATGGGTTTGAATTGGAGGTCTTTATGGGAGTCCAAAGGGTCTTTATGGGGGTCCAAAGGGTCTTTATGTGGGTCCAAAGGGTCTTTATGTGGGTCCAAAGGGTCTTTATGGGGGTCCAAAGCATCTTTATGGGGGTCCAAAGGGTCTTTATGGGGGGTCCAAAGGGTCTTTATGGGTGTCCAAAGGGTCTATATTATGGTCGAAAGGCTACATTCCAATAGTACATAATTGATTGACGTATTCAAGGTCCAACTGACATTCAAACGGTATGTAATTAATAGACGTGCTCACATATGTCGACTGGGGCTTCATCCTCCCAGACAGGTTTTCGGTTTTGCATACATTATATACAGATGAGCGTGTCGTGTGACTACCCTCTGGTGAACACCGCAGGGTGACACAGATGACCAAACGAGCTTAACACTCCGAGGCGTTCAATTCAATGGCGGACCTTCGTTACACGCAAGGGAAAGGGGGGTGACAAACTTACCTTCACGAGTCCACCCGACGTCGACCCTGCAATAAATCAACTCGATCCGACACGGAATTAAAATGTACAAAAATACCGGATTTATTAAAGAAAATGCCGGTCACAAAATAATGCACTATAAATTATGATTCCTAAGTGGAGCGCTCCCCTACAAACCTGAATACAGACAAAGGATAAAATAACTGGAAAATAAATGTGTGGTTTGTGGCACTTAAGGGGTGTTGCAAAACATTTTACCTTTTTTTCCCCCAGAGAACCCGTTATGGTTGTGTACGCATTCGGGGGACAAAAAGGTAAAATGTTTTGCAACACCCCTTAGCTCTAAGCTGCTCTGGAATCTCGTCAGGAATCGTCAAAGATCGTCGCGGCCTTGGCGGGAACCGCACGCTTTCCCGCTCAGCTCGTGGGTGGGAAAACCAGGCTTCCTTGCGCAGATTGCCCTTCCAGCCACGCTTATCCTAACGATCTTGTTCGGGAAACCACAGTTCTCGGTCCGTAGTTCTTCCTCCTCACGATCACTATCAAGATGTCAGAACACAACTGTTCGTGATGAATCTTCCTTGCACAAGAGCCAATATGCGACCGTTCGCTATGGGATCCAGAACGAGAAGCAGCGAGAAGATGTCGGCACATGACGGTTCACCACCAGATCCAGAATCCGAGAGAGAAAATGTCCGCCGCTCCAATTATTTTGTACTTGAGGCTCTGACGTCATCTCACGGCGTCTCTATCTCCGTTCCTAGAGTCCCATCTTAGCAGTCTTTTTGCCAATCAATTTCTGGACCAATCGCTGCTCTTCGGGGCGTGGCTCATGGCCCTGCCTGTGCCTGTTTGCTTACCAAGTCGGTGGTATCCACGGCAGTGTTCGATGCCTGGTTTCTGGTTGGTTTTTATTTAGCGTTATTAATTATGGTGTCGATTCTGTGGCTTGGCTATGGTGCGTAGTTCAGTGTCATAAGGAACACAGGAAAAGATTACAGAGGCAATTACATACAGGGGATTAATTTACCCATAATCCCTTGCTAATTAACAAATCCCACCCCTCTCATGGGGATGAAGGTACAAGCTTTTCCACGACATGTGGTCTACACAAATTTCCTACTTATTATACATCGTGGTTTCTTCTTCTTCTTCACGACAGTCGGAGCATTGTAATCATTGTCTACCCCCTCCATACGTAACAAGATGGTTATTACCTCGGACATCTTCGATGGATGGACATTATGTTTTCACCCCTGTCTGTATGTTTGTCTGTCTGTGAGCAGGTCGTGCAGTGGGACTCAATCTGTGTCCTGCGGCCTTGTCAAGTTAGGGGGTCTTGTCACGCACTCAACCGTAGTTACATTGTTAGGTGAGCTTAGTATGGTCATAAATAAACATTTATTATTTATTATTATCTATCTATTACGTACATACTATGCCAGATCAATGAAAGAAAAGACATAAGCGAGCAGACCTGGGAAGTAATATTTATTTATTTTTTACAGCAAGCACATTATCCACAAGCCTTTGTTCACAAAGCAATCAAAGCCACAAAAGGGCAGACTTACCTACACAGGACATGGCACCTCATTCATTCCACGAAGAAGAAGAGAGCACCAGAATGAAAGAGGCAGTTTGGAGTGTCGGGACGAGTCCTCGCTTACCTCACACAACAATTGTTCATCCAGGAAGTAAATTGATCGGCCGTTGACTCGGTGTTATACGTGGTGTTGTCAGCACCTGAGTGGGGGGCTATTCACCTGGTGATTTCACGAGCTTCACGGGAGACAATCCAACATAAGGAAAATGGCGCGTTTACGAGTTTAAATATTTCAAGTCCACAAAGCTCAGATTATTTTTGAGAAAGATGAGTTTCTCTGCCTTGTCAGATGAAAGAGTTAATTTTGTTATCATATGCTGCAGAAGCAGCACCGAACAATATTTCGCTCGGTACGCTGGTCGGAACGGGCGACAAGTATTCCCGACAAGTATTCCCGACAAGTATTCCCGACAAGTATTCCCATGCAAATTTCGGGAATGTTGCGCCGTTACATTTTCACCAATCAAATGGATCATTTCGGTGATGGATCGTCGATTCGCTGAGGAAGATTTGAAATTGCTCATTGTGATTTTCCGCATACAGCCAAAGCAACGCTGGAATTGCTTCAGGACAAGAACGTGAAAGTCCTTGAGTGGCCCAGCCGAAGCCGAGACTTAAATCCCATTGGGAATCTGTGGAAATACTTGAAGATTGCTGTTCACCGACGCTCCCCATCCAACTTGATAGAGCTGGAGCAAATCTGTAAGGAATAATGGGAAAAATTCCCGAAATCCAGATGTACAAAGCTGATGCAGACAAACCCAATAAAACTCGAAGCTGTAATCGCTTCCAAGGCACTTCTCCCAAATATTGACTCGGGTTTTATTTTTATTTTATTTTTTATTTTTATTTGATCGAGGTTCGTGTAAGAGATAACATCAATCACAAAAACAAAAAAAACAAACGGTCACACAAAACATACAATAAAGGGAGTGGGAGACAAGATGGGGAGAGAGAGGGAAGCACACAAGTACAACAGCAGAGAAAAGGGACAACGGGAGATCTGTGGGAGGGAGAGGGCTTGGGGGGAGGAGGCATGGGAAGGGGTGGGGGGTGGGAGAGGTATAAAACACGTGGACACTGCAAGGACTTCCAAATACGTATGCAAATTTGATATTTCTGTATTTCATTTTCAATTATTTTGTAAAAATTTCTAAAAACCATTAATTCCACTTTGACATTATGGGGTATTTTGTGTAGAACAGTGACAAACAAATCTGAATGTAATCCATTTTAAATTCAGACTGTAACACAAGAAAATACTTTCTGAAGACCCTATGTTTACACTGTACAGGGTGTTTTTTTTTTTTTTTTTTTTTTTTTTTTTTTTTTTTTTTTTTTTTTTTTTTGTATACAAGATCGAGGCTCGTGAAAGAGCGAACATTAATCACACAGAAAGACAAACCGACACATAAAACATATAACATAGGGAGCGGTAGACAAGATGGGGAGAGAGGGGGAAGGACACAAACACAACATTTGAGAGCAGGGACCGAGAGACATGGAGACATCGAGAGATCTGAGAGAGGGCGAGGGCTTTGGGGGGGGGGGGGGCGTGGGAAGGGGGCAGTGGGAGAGGTATAAAACATATGGACACTGCCAGGACTTCCAGGAAAGAAGTTGGAATTTCAAACAAGGTGGATCTGGGGTGAATTAGCGGGGGTAGAAAATATCAAGGTTTTGGATGGGGGAAGATAAGAGATGGTGGTGAACAGCTGTTTTAAAGACCTGGAGGGAGGAGTGGGATTGAAGGGAGTGAGGTAGTTTGTTCCAGAGGCGGGAGAAAAGAGGAATGAAAGAGTGAAGGTGAGCGGAGAGCCGAGATTTCGGCAGTTTAACCATCAGAGGGTTGCTGGCAGATCTTGTGCGACCTGTAGGAATATTTGGGGGACAGAGCACAGAGAGAGCTGGGGGTGCAAGGCCGGAGAGGAGTCGGTAGAAGACAGAAAGACCACCTACCTGCCTGCGGTGAGTGAGTGAAAGGCCCTCAGAGATAGCTTCATCGCGGGAGATTCCAATAATTCTGAAAGCTTTGGTTTCAACAGCGTGAAGCCGAGCTAGGTGTGAGGCAGGAGCACCGGCCCATAGGGGAGAACAGTATTCCATTGAGCTGCGGATGAAAGCCTTGTATGTGGTGAGGAGCTCAGGTGTGCCGAGGAAGGACTTCGCACGACGGAGGATGCCCAGTCGGCGACTGGCTTTGGAGGCCAGCTTGGAAATGTGGTTTTCCCAAGAAAGATCATGGCAGATAGTGAGACCCAAAATCTTGAGCGACAGAACTTCTTGGAGAGGATTGTTGAGAAAGTAGATGGGAGGGTTGTCCAGTCGATCTTTTCGGAGAGACATAGTAAGAGTGTGAGATTTGTCAGGATTGAAAGACATGTTCCACTTGTTTGACCAGTCTGTGATTTTGTCCAGGTCTTCAGAGAGTGAGGAGGCAGCAGACTGCCGATCTGAGGGAAGAGGAATGGAGCGGCAGAGAGTGGAGTCATCAGCAAAGAGATAGAGAGGATTTTCGAGAGAGTCAGAGAGATCATTGATGAAGACCAGAAAAAGCACGGGGCCCAGAACACTGCCTTGGGGAACTCCAGCCTGAACAGGAAGAGGAGATGAGAGAAACCCATTCAGGGCCACACGTTGACGACGACTAGAGAGGAAGTCCGCCAGCCATGCGTGGAGATTTCCATGGATACCAAAGGAGGAGAGTTTGGTGAGCAGAGCGGGGTGCCAGACCGTGTCGAAGGCACGTGATATGTCGAGGGAGACAGCTCTAATTTCCTGTTTGGCATTGAGGACCTCCATCCATTGTTGAGACAGCAGAAGCAGCATGTCCAGAGTAGAGTGACCTGGTCTGAAACCAAATTGATGATCAGAGATCAAGCCATTGGAGAAGAGGAAAGATTTCATATCAGAAGCAATGATGGATTCCATGACTTTGCTGATAATTGGGAGAAGGCTGATTGGTCTGTAGTTGCTAGGATCTGTTTTTGCACCTTTTTTGTGCAAAGCGGTGATGTTGGCTGATTTCCAAGCATTCCAAAAGTTCCAAAAAGACCTGGACAAATTTGGTTGTTAATGCATTTAGCACCACAAATGATACAACAATACCCTTTGTTTTATATGACACAGAAACTCATAACGTTTTCTTTATTTTCAACCTACCAATTGCTAATGGAAGAACCTGATGATTATTATTGTGACGAGCACCTTGTGATGCTTAAATACATTTTGATGTTCTGTTCTACAGATCATCGACCGAGGAACAACAGGGATTGGAGAAGGACTTGTCGGAGACGGTAGAATCAGCGCGCCATCGCGTGCGGGAGTTGAACGACGAATTGCGCACCGTGTCGCATGAGCTAATCGATGTGGGCCTCGTGAGGCAGGAGAGCAACCGCCAGCAACGGCGCAGTGACGTTTTGTTGAGCTTGCAGCGTCTATTTCCTGACTCCGTGGTGAGCGGCATCGGAGGCATCTCGTATTGCACTTGATTTCCCAACAGCGTAGAACACACAGACGGAGCCTATGTTAGGATACAGAAATACTACAGGGCGTCCATAAAGCCCGTGTGCAACTTTGAACTTTTATAACTTTTGATGTATACATGATAGAAAAACGTCATAAATGGCGCTTTGAAGCATAAATTAATCCGCACATGTAGCAATTGGTTTACTTTGTCTGTTTCCCTGTGTGTCTATAGACGTCAGCCGATGATCGAGGAACAACTCGATGTCATTTAAATGTTATATCTTGAACACAACTTTTTAACACAAACCTGCAGTTTAGCAGTACTTTTTGGCTCTGAATTTGGCAAATTGTGCGGAATCTCGTCCCGAGCGAGCTTGCTTACCAGTGGGGAGAGGTAACTGTTCATATGTCTGCCTATCTGGCAGTAAAACAAAATCGAAAATGATTCCAAACATGAAACGTAGTTTTTAAGGACGTCATAAAGGACACAAACAACAAGCATGAACAACTAAATGTAAAGTTTAAAATAAGGTGCTGTAAAAGACGCTGCATCAACGGTGGTAATTTTCTGAAAAAAAGAAAAAACGTATAAATTATATATATCTCTATATACAGTCACGTGAAAAAGTAAGTACACCCCATGTAAAGTTTTTGACTTTTTCAACATATTTCAACATACAGCTATTTGATCTTCATTTCAACAATATTGATAGATAAGGTTGATATAATATAACAAATATCATGAAACATTTACATTTTGTAGTCCATTGTATAATTTAAATAAACATAAATGCAAATTTCACATCTGGAAAAAGTAAGGACACCCTTGGCTCTAATAGGTGGTATTGCCCCCTTTGGCAGAAACAACCTCAAGTGGGCGTTTCTTATAACTGTCTGCCAGTCTCTGACATCGACTGGGAGAAATTTTTGCCCACTCCTCCATGCAGAATTCTTTCAGCTGTGCGAGGTTTGGGGGAATTCTTGCAGGCACAGCTCGTTTCAAATCCCCCCACAACATCTCGATGGGATTTAGATCCAGGCTTTGACTTGGCCATTCCAGAATCCTCCATTTCTTTCTTTTCAGCCATTCCTTGGTGGATTTACTGGTATGTTTAGGGTCATTGTCATGTTGCAAGGTCCACCTTCTGTTGAGCTTCAACTTTCCGACAGATGGCCTCACATTATCCTCAAGCACCCTCTGGTACAATGAAGAATTAATAGTGGAATCTATGATGGTGAGCTGCTCAGGCCCTGATGCAGCAAAGCTGCCCCAAACCATAATATTTCCACCACCATGCTTTGCAGTTGGTATCAGGTACTTGTGGTCAAATGCTGTCTTTGGTTTTCGCCAAACATGTCTTCTGGTACTGTGGCCAAATAGCTCTACCTTTGACTCATCTGCTAGAGCACATTGTTCCAGAAGTGCTGGTCTTTGCCTAGGTGTTCATTGGCAAACTTTAGTCTTGCCCTGATGTTCTTTCTGGACAGCAAAGGTTTCCTCCTAACACACCTCCCATGTAGATCAAATTGGTGCAGCTTCTTTCTAATGGTAGACTCGTGCACATTGACATCAACAGTAGCAAGAGCTACCTGTAGGTCCCGTGATGACATTCCGGGGTTCATAGAGACTTCTTTCAGCATCTTACGGTCTGCTCTCGGGCTGAACTTGCTAGGGCGGCCTGGCCTGAACAAGTTGGCAGTTGTTTGGAATCTTCTCCACTTGTTGATGATCTTCCGGACAGTCGAATGATTGATTTCAAATTGTTTGGAGATCTTTTTAAATCCCTTCCCAGACTCGTAGGCATCTATAACCTTCTTTCTGAAGGCCTCGGAGAGCTCTTTTGATCTGGGCATGGTGACGCCGCACACTTCAACAACAAAGAGCAAACCAAACGAAATGTCTGAGGTTTAAATAAGACAGGTTCCTCCAAGATCCTCTCTAACGTTGTTCTAATCATTTGCACCTGAGCTGGTGCACCTGATTCTAATTTTAGGTATTTGAAGTAGTGATAAATGTCGGGGTGTACTTACTTTTTCCACATGCGAAATTTGCATTTATGTTTTTTTAAATTATACAATGGATTACAAAATGTAAATGTTTCATGATATTTGTTATATTATATCACCTTTATCTTTCAATATTGTTGAAATGAACATCAAATAGCTGTATGTTGAAATAGTCAAAACTTTACATGGGGTGTACTTACTTTTTCATGTGACTGTATATCTGTGCAGTGTCTGTGTTGTCTTGTCACTGAACTACTCCCTCAAACTGTTGTGAAATCGTACCAAACTTCTGGTATGCACATATCTCCCCCGTCGGTATGTCCTAAGGGTATTTGTTTTTGAAAGTTTTTCCTATTTTTTTATTTTTATTTTTGGGGGAAATTTTTTTTTCCCAACTTACGTTTTCAACATCAATTGTTTATGAAAGGTAATATCACGTATATTACAAATACATTTGTGCAAAATAATTGTTTGAATTATGATTTTTTATTTTTTATTATTATTATTTTTTTGTATACTGAATCGTGGCTCGTGAAAGAGCTAACATTTACTTCACAAACAAATCAACCAGACAAACAAAATATATAAAAAGAGGGAGCGGAAAACAAGATGGGGAGAGA